>NC_052101.1:77098275-77401306 GCF_015852505.1 Tachyglossus aculeatus | reverse complement strand
GATGATCCCTCACAGAGCTGGCTCTCTCTAGCTGTTTTCTTGTAAAATGTGTTGAATAGTTCCACCCCGACTCACATCAATTCACCTTAGAAACTATTTTACCAAGGCTATATTTTAAGATACTCTGAACTAGTCTCTGACTTTTTTCAGGTTGTGCTACCCCACTGTCTTTCTTTCTCCATTCCAGAAGTGACAGTGATAATTTTGGAGGTGAGGGTGGATTGTAAAGTTGTGGTGAGGGTGATTTTATCTTTGCCCTTTGATAAGCAGTGTTTGGAAAGGTTTAGTGTAGGAAATGTAGTAAATTACTGTTTTCCACATAACAACCTTCCAAGAGAAATGGTAGGGTAGCCCGTACCTAATCATCAGGCAGGTCTCTACCTGATATGAATTAGCCTCACAAGCAGTTTCTCATATATATATACTTATATGTATATTAAGTGTGAAAGATTGGGATTGAAGTAAATTAACATTTGGCAGGGTAATACAAATAGCTAGGCTTTCTCTTCCATGTTGCAGGGTAAAACATTAATATTTTTAGAAAATGTTTATTTGTGTGTTGAATCGGGTAGGGCAGTAACTTATCCACATTATTAACATGGAAGAACTAGATTTCTGTGCCTCATGGTTTGCCACATCAGTTTTACTATTTGTCCCATGCCCACAGTCTTCACAGAGAGGCCTCAGTTTCTCACTTGTCTTGCCTAAACACTGTACCTGAGTTTGTTCAGTTTCCCAAATCCTATGGATTTGTGTTTATTAATTTTCTAACTCTCCCTTCATTTGTTTAGATTGGAAAGAGCTTGCATACATACATGTACAATATATATCTATATATGCCTATATTTGATACAGCAGGTTAAATATATACATATAATTATATATATGTATATAAATGTAAAACCTGCTGTATTAAAAGAACCCTAAGGATCAAAGTATAAAGGCTGTTTGAAATATCATATATTTAATGTACATATACAAATTCTGGACACAACCCATTCTTTCAAAGGACATTTTGTATGTTTAAGAAGTAAATTCCATTCTTAGTGCTGTTTTCCTTTGTGACTTGAAATTCTTCTTCTCCCTTGCTTACCTTTTTCTATTGAGAATTTCTCTTGACCCTGACCAATGCGCATCTTGGATAAGACATCAGATCTAGTATTCCTTTCTGATGTCTTACAAATGCAATATAAGTGCTCTTCAGCCTCCCTGTGAGTGGTGGGGACAATGAGGGGTGATGGTCTTCCATATGTAAACAACTGTAGTTACTAGCAGGGTTGTGAACTTTGCAATTTGGAGCATGGGGGTGAACTGGGAAGCAGTGTGGCCTAGTGAAAAGAGCATAGGCCTGGGGGGTGAGAACCAACTCTGTGGTACTGTACTCTTCCAAGCTCTCAGTACAGTGCTCTGCACACAGTAAGTGCTCACTAAATACCACTGATTGATTGAAATCACTCCCCCTTCATGTACAACAGACCACCACTCTTCCCACCTTCAAAACCCTCCTAAAATCATATCTCCTTTAAGAGACCTTCCCTAAGGCCTCATTCTTCCTTACTTCCTCTCCCTTCTGCGTCACCCTTGCTGTAGGATTTGCACCATTTATTCACCTCACAGTAAGCCACACAGCACTTAGGTACGTATACATAATTTCTTTTAATGTCTGTCTCCCCCTCTGTACTGTAAACTCCCTGTGGGCAGGAAACAGGCCCACTAACTTTGTTGTACACACCAAGCACTTAGTACAGTCCTCTGCACAAAGTAAACAGTAAATATGATTGATTGAATGACCAGAGTTCTGATCCTGACTCTGCCACTTGCCTGCTGTGTGAACTTGGGTAAGTTACTTAACTTCCCTGTGTGCCATTTCCTCATCTGTAAAATGAGGTTGAAATATCTTGTTAATCTTCCCCATTAGACTGTGAGCCTTGCATGGGACAGGGAATGTGTCCAATCAGATTATCATGTATACTTTACCCCAGTGCTGTATATTTACCCCAGTACAATGCTTAGCATGTAGTAAGCACTTAACCAATACCATGATTATTATTTTTATTATTATTAATGGGGGCTGGTCTTTAAAGGGGAAGATGGAAGAAAAGAGGGAGGGAGACAGAGCAAGAAAGGGAGGAAGAGACAGAGGGGAAGATAAGGAAAGGTAAATGGGCACCGATTCCACAGCATAACGGGAGCTTTGCTAGCCTGTCCTGGTTTTTTTTTTGAGCCAGAGAGAGGCGGAGATAGAGCAAGCATGGCAGTTTCAATGACTGTACCCTGCTGACAGAATGAGACCTGAGCTGTCCACCTGCCTGCCTCAAACCCAGGCCGTCCAATAAATCTGAACAATCCCCCACCATGGAATTGGTGGTTAGCATTACTAGCACACTGGAAAAGTGGATCTACTAGCAGGAGAGGACCAGAAGGAAAATCATGTCCAGGAGATTTTGGAATCAGAGTCGGTTTATGGGATGGCTCTTAAGGAAGATGTTGCCGAATTCACTTCAAAAGACTGATGTGTACCTTTCACACATTTATCACCTGAGGTTGCACATCTGCTCTTTCCTTCTTACATGTCTTCTTATCCCACTGCACTCCAGCTCATACTTTGCTCCCCCCAAGCTAGCTTTCTCCCTGTACTTCCTTTTCCTCTCTCCTGTGTTTGATACACTCTTCATCCCTTCCCCTGACATTGTCCCTCCTCAAGTCCACCAAACAACATGCATCCCTCCCCACCTTCAAAGACCTCCTAATAAACCCACCCCGTCTAGGAGGAATTCCCCTTCCTGGCACTTAGAAACTGCTGATGCTGATATGTATTAATATTGATAATAATGGTATTTGTTAAGTGCTTATTATGTGCCAGGCACTGTACTAAGAGTTAAGGTGGCTACAAGCAAATCAGGTTGGACACAGTCTCTATCCCACGTGGGGCTCACAGTCTCAATCCCTATCTTACAGATGAAGTAACTGAGGCACAGAAAAGTGAACTGACTTGCCCAATATCACACAGCAGACAAGCGGCGGAGCCAGTATTAAGATGTCAGTTACTGATATTCCTGCCAAATAATGCATCTGGGAAGCATGCTTATATTTGAAGGAATTAGCTGGCATATAGATTTCAAATGTCAAATCATGGGTTCCCTATTGCATAATCTAAAAAAATGGAAGGAAGTTATATGTTGTAATCAGTTTTGCAATATCATTGAATTAATACTGGCATCAAGTTGAATACATGCTCAGTCAAACAGGGCATGCCGATCCATCAAACAATGTAGAGCCACTGTAAATATCCATGCTCTGGATTCATTCCCTCTTGATGGTAGACTAATGACCTTCAGAACTGAGTGCAGATCAGGTTATATGGCCTGATGTAGGACTCATGTTAAATCAGTATTGACATTACTATCTCAGTGCATCCAAATCACTACACCCAATCTAAACTTGTGGTCTTTACAAAGCTTATTAAGGGCTACCAATGCTTTGCAAGTTTCATAATTGTCCACTAAGTTTGCTGATTCCACTAAAAGAAAGATGTGGATAATAGTAGTGATCAGATCACAGAATGAGAAACTCTGGAACCCTGATCCATTGTGAAGACAGACTTCCCTGTACCTTAGAAATATTCCTGTCATGCTCAATCCACCTCCTCCCAAACTAGCTCTCTGCTATGACACTGCATAATAATAAGGGAACATGCCTATCACCTCTTTTACGCTGTACTCTCCTTAGTACAGTGCTCTTCACACAGTAAGCGGTCAAGAAATATGATTGGTTGGTAATGATGGTATTTATTAAATGCTTACTTTGTTCCAAGCATTGTGCTAAGCACTGGTGTTGATTCAAGATAATCAGATGCAGATACATACCCTGTCCCACATGCAATCACAGTCAAAGAAGGAAGGATAACATGTATTTTTCCCCATTTTACAGATGAAGAAACTGAAGCACATAGGAGTTAAGTGACTTTTCCAAGGTCACACATCAGGCCAGTGCCAGAGTTGGGACTAGAACTCAGGTCTCCTGACTCCTAGTCCCATGCTCTATCAAGGGTTGCTCTCTCCTGAGGTGGGCCTGACCTTTTCCCCCTCCCCCCAACTCAAAGGGAATAGGCTTCAACCTACTTCTTATCCTCCAATATCACTTCTCTACCATCTTGCTCTTCTGTTGTGGCTCAGTAGGAAGAGCCCAGGCTTGGGAGTCAGAGGTCATGGGTTCTAATCCCAGCTCCACCACTTGTCAGCTGTGTGCCTTTGGACAAGTCACTTAACTTCTCTGTGCCTCAGTTCCCTCATCTGTAAAATGGGGATTAAGACTGTGAGCCCCACATTGGACAACCTTGATTACCTTGTATCCCCCCCAGTGCATAGAACAGTGCTTCTCACATAGTAAGTGCTTAACAAATACCAACATTACTTTTATTATTATTATTATATAAAATCCACATCAGCTACCTCTACCACCCATGTATCTTATAGTTGCCATTATCCATCATTCCCCTGTTCCCACTCTTGTATTCCTGGCTGAATTTGGTGATATTTCTCCCTTTTATACCCTTATTCTTGCACTCTGGGATCTTCAACATTCAGTTTAGTGATCTTGCTAACCCCTAGATGCCCACTTCATTCACTCTGGGAAGCAGCATGACCTAATGGTTAGAGAACAGGCCTGGGAGTCAGAAGGACCTGGGTTCTAATCCCAGCTCTGCCACTCGCCTGCTGCGTGACCTTGGGCAAGTCACTTAACTTCACGGTGCCTCAGTGACCTCATCTGTAAAATGGGGATTAAGACTGTGAGCTCTATGTGGGACAGGGACTGAGTCCAAATGATTTCCCACTTTGACTACTGCATCTGTCTACTCGTTCACCTCCCAGCTTCCTGCCTCCATCCACTCCAGTCCATACTTCACTCTGCTGCATGGCTCATTTATCAGCAAAAGCATTTAATCTATGTCTTCCCACTCCTCAAGAACCTCCAATAGCTGCCTATCCACCTCTACATCAAACAGAAACTCCTTAGCATAGCCTTTAAAGCACTTAATCAGCTCACCCCATCATACCTCATTTTTTTAATCTCCTGCTACAGCCCAACTCCTTTAATGCCAGCTTACTCGCTGTGCCCTGATCTCATCTATCTCATCTCTGACGTCTTTCCCACATCCTTCTCCTACCCTGAAATTCCCTCTCCCTCCATATATGCCAGACCTCCACTCTCTCCACCTACACAGCACAATTAAGGTCACATCTTGTTCATGAGGCCTTCCCTGATTAAGCCTTCTTTTTCCCAGCTCGCTCTTCCTTCTTTGTCATCTTTGCACTTGGATCTGTGAAATTTGGGCATTTGATATTCACCCCACCTCCATCCCCAAGGCACTTATGTACATATCTTTAAATTATTCATTAACATTAATGTCTGTCTCCACCTCTAGACTTTAAGCTCATTATAGGCAGGGAACGTGTCTGCTAATTCTGTATACAACAGAATTTCCCAAGTGCTTAGAACAGTGCTCTACACGCAATAAGTGCTTAATATATACCATCATCATCATTGCTATTATGATTATACTGCTCAACTCTTCATCACATGCTCTACTCCACATCAGCCACACAGGGATCTGAATCTACCTTTGATCTCATTATTTGTAGATATGCCACCATTTCTGACTGGCCTCCCTAACAATTTTCCCTTCCGTAGATTCAAAACCTCAAACCCTCAACCACATCAACACTGTACCTCTCCATACCACAACCACCCTGAACTCAACTTCCTGGACCCTATACCTCCCAGTCCTGGATTACCAAATGGTCCTCTTTCTCTCCTCTTCTGCTCATGCTTCTGGCCATTTTGGCAGAAATCTAGAAACCAGAAACCAGGTTGATTTAAGCCATCTTTATCAACTGTTATTTTGTCTTTTCTTCTCTCTCTCTAACCTATGACAAACTGATTACCTGGTGAGCTAAATAATAATAATAATGATGACATTTGTTAAGCGCTTACTATGTGTGAAGCACTGTTCTAAGCACTGGGGGGATACCAGGTGATCAGGTTGTCCCACGTGGGGCTCACAGTCTTAATCCCCATTTTACTGATGAGGTAACGAGGCACAGAGAAGCTAAGTGACTTGCCCAAAGTCACACAGCTGACAAGTGGCAGAGTGGGATTAGAACCCATGACCTCTGGTTCCCAAGCCCATGCTCTTTCCACTGAGCCACACTGCTTCAATAGAAGCAAGAGACCAAGCACTTAGTATTGTGCTCTGCACAAAGTAAGTACTGAATAAATACCAATGATTTGTTGACCATTAGATATGAACTTCCCCAAAGACCATAGTCCCCATTACTTTTGCCATTTAAAGATGGCTTGGTACCATCCTCATTCCTTCCCATCCTGCCATCTCCTCAAATTCCTTCCCCTCTTTTTTTAAAGAAATCTCAACTCTCTCTGACACTCAAAAAGCCTTCTCTTGATCCCACAGTATCCTCTAGATATTGCCCCATCTTCCTACTTCCGTTCTTGTCAAAATTTCTTAAATGGGCTGTAGACACCCCTAGCTTTCACTTCTCATCCACCACCTCAGACTCTGAGTCTTAGAATATGAGCTCCATTTGGGACAGGAACTTTGCCTGATATCTGATTGTATTGTATTATATCTGCCAATCCCTTCTACAACTGCTATCCTACCTTGATTCTGCCAGCAGAGTACTCACCTGGTTCCCATACCTCTCTTGCCAGTTCTTCTCAATCCCTTTCAGTGGGTTTTCTTTCACCTCCAGCCCCCTTTAACTTTGGGTGTCCCACAAGGCTCTCTTCTGGGAGTTTTATGCTTTTTTTTTTACACTCACTCTCTAGCAGCTTATTCATTCACATGGCCTCAGTTACCACCTCTATGCAGCTGAACCTCAGATCTACTTTTCTAGCCTTGCCTCAAAATGTCACATTTCCTCTTCCTCAACCAATCACTGTTATATTTATTGAGGGCTTACTGTGTGCAGAGCATTGTACTAAGAGCTTGGGACAGTACAACCCAACAATATAACAGACACATCCCCTACCTACAGTGAGCTTACGGTCTAGAGAGGGTGATAGATATTAATGTAAGCAAATAAATTAAGGACATGTACATACATGCTGTGGGGTTGGGGGTGGGGGAATAAAGAGACCAAATCAGAGTGATGCAGAAGCAAGTGGGAGAAAAGGAATTGAGAGCTTAGTCAGGGAAGGCCTCTTGGAAATGTGAGGAAAGTAAGGTGGGGAGAGTAACTGCCTGTCAGATATGAAGAAGGAGGGCATTTCAGGCCAGAGGCAGGACATGGGCGAGAGGTTGTGGTGAGATAGATGAGATCAAGGTAAAGTGAGTTGATTGGCACTAGAGAAACAAAGTGTGCAGGCTGAGTTGTAGTAGGAAAGTAGTGAGGTGAGGTAGGAGGGGGCAAGGTGATTGAGTTTGTTAAAGCCAGTGGGAAGTAGTTTCTGTTTGATGAGCAGGTGGATGGGCAACCACTGGAGGTTCCTGAGGCATGGGAAAACATTGACTGAATGTTTCTGTAGAAAAATGATCTGAGCAGCAGAGTGATGTATGGATTGGAGTGGGGAGAGATAGGAGGCAGAGAAGGTCTCCCTGCAAGGGAAAGCAAAGTTTTATCTGAGGCTACTAACTCTTCCTGTCCCTAAATATTCCCACTCAAGTTTCTGGCTCCCCAGTCCAGAAACTTTGTAGCTTTTTCTTTTCTCCCTTTATGACTTGGAAAACTGACCTGACCATACACAAACTCATTAACCTTTCTGAATTGTAGTAGGTTGTCAGTAAGCAAACTACCTAACCTTGGTGCCTGCAGTCAGGGGGAGTTAAGCTCTGATTTATCTATCAGCTAGTTCATCAGTCCCTTATTTCTCCATTACCATGCCATGAGCCACAACTCTCATTTCTATGGAGGCAACACTAGGCCTACCACTACTTATCAATCAGTCAGTTGTATTTATTGAGCGCTTACAGTGTGCGGAGCATTGTACTAAGTGCTTGTGAGAGTATAGTACAACAATATAACAGACATATTGTTCCTGAAAATCCTCTAGTGGTATCCCATTTCCTTCTGCATAAAATAGAAGCTCCATACCTTGGCTTCAAAACTTTCCACAGCTTTCTGCTTTTTGTATACCCATTCTTCACCTATTACACTCCATCTTGTTCTCCTCATTCTTCCCATGCTAACCTTCTAACTATAACTCACTCTCAACACTCTTGTCCCTGACCCCTTACTCATGCAAATCTCTCTACCTGGAACTCTTACTCCTTCCCCTTCAAATCCACAGCTCATATCCCACCCAATCTCCCAAGCCCTCTTGAAAAACCACCTCCTCCATGAAGCATTCCCCAACAAATTTCCTTTTCCCCGTCATCTCATCCCAATTACCACCATTACTTACCCATGTACTTAGCCATGTAACGATTCACATATTTCCCATATTTATTCACTTATTCATTTTTTCATTCCCTTACTGTTACATATTGTAGCTATATATTTTTCTTCTCCTCTATAATAATAATAATTTTGGTATCTGTTAAGTGCTTACTATGTGCCAGGCACTGTATTAAGCACTGGGGGAGATAAAACAAATTGTGTTGGACACAATCCCTGTCCCATATAAAAATAATGGCATTTATTAAGCACTTATTATGTGCAAAGCACTGTTCTAAGCGCTGGGGAGGTTACAAGGTGATCAGGTTGTCCCATGTGGGGTTGACAGTCTTAATCCCCATTTTACAGATGAGGTAACCGAGGCCCAGAGAAGAGCAGCGACTTGCCCAAGGTCACACAGCAGACAAATGGTGGAGTTCCTTCTTACTCCCAGGCCAGTGCTCTATCCATTAGACCACACTGCTCCCATATTGTATGTTATTTAGCAGCTTTGTTCTGTCTGACTTCCTTATTACATAACAAGCTCCTCATTTGCAAGGTCCATGTCTTTTCCTTTCATTGTACTCTTTCATGCACCGCTTACAGTGTTCTGCACTAAGTAGGCACCCAATAAGTACTGTTGAATATTTGGAATAAATTAGCCTGCTGCTCTATAGACAGACCTTTTTTGTAGGAATGAGTATTCAGATGTGATTTTCTTTCATTATATTTTCTAGTAAATATCAGCATGAGGATATTTTGCCAACTATTGTCAGTATAGTCTTTTGTCAACTATTGTGCTTCTTTCTTTTCTAAACTTCTGAAAAACACTGAAGAGAATATATGTTAAGTGCATGGAGAGTATCATGTACATATTCCACCCAAAAGATCATAATTTACAACATCAGTATTTATTGAGCCCTTATTATGTGCAGAACACAGTACTCAGTGATTAGGAAAGTAAAATTGAAATAAAAAGTGCAATTCCTTCTCTTGAGGAGCTTAGAAAGATGAAATTCTAGGGGAAATTTCAAATATGTATGGTAACCGTAACTTTAAATTTATCTTCCCTTGAAGAATGGGCTATATATATATATATATATGTATATATATATATATATATATATATATATATATATATATATATATATATCTTAGGATTTAATATTGAATATGAGGAAAAGCATGATAATAGTAATTGCTCTCATCATACTTATGCTAGTAATTCTATTTGAAGTACCATATATTTACATTTATATGAGCAGCCAAGCATTCAGAATAAAAATAGACTCCTGTTTGATCCAAGTGATATATTTTTTTCATTTTACTAGGCTGTAGTAAAATAACCTTACCCAGCATTCTTGTAAATATGCATTTTGGAATCACTTTGGATATATTCAACTTTTTAGCCATATATTCGGGTTATTAGCAAAGTCAAAGCAACATTAAAGATCATTTAGATTACGAGGGCTGATCAAAACTAGATAAAATCCTTAGATTTGTTAGTCACAATGTGGTTATAAACCATCTCATTGAGTTACATATGAGTTACATTGAGTTACCTGCTCACTTGTCACCTCCTACCACCTCTTTTGAAAACTGTAAGACCTTGCAACTTTTCAAGTCTGACCACCTGGGCTCCCAGAGACATGCGCCCCAAAAAACTAGGACCTCGTGCCACTAGGGGACCATAATATGTTCATCCTTCCAACCACCAATGGACCAGAATATACAAAACCTAGCTTTCACAGGCACTAGGATGTTGAAAAGGTTCAAGGATCTAAGCACTGCATCACTTGCACTGACTCCCCTGGGAAGCTCACCTGCTCACGTGCCTTAAATTACCATCTCTTTTAGACTGTGAGCTCACTGTTGGGTAGGGACTGTCTCTATATGTTGCCAATTTGTACTTCCCAAGCGCTTAGTACAGTGCTCTGCACATAGTAAGCGCTCAATAAATACGATTGATGATGATGATGGTGATCTCTATGCGGATGACTCCCTATTCTACCTCTCTAGCCCAGCTCTCTCATCCTAACCTACAGTTCCACAACTCTTATTGCTTCCAAGGACATCTCCACCTGGATATCCATCCCATTGGTACTGGTACTCCATATGTCTAAAATGGTACTACTCATCTCTCCTCTTAATGCACTCTTCATTCATTCATTTATTCATTCAATCATATTTATTGAGCGCTTACTGTGTGCAGAGCACTGTACTAAGCGCTTGGGAAGTACAAGTTGGCAACATATAGAGACGGTCCCTACCCAACAGCGGGCTCATAGTCTAGAAGGGGGAGACAGACAACAAAACAAAACATATTAACAAAATAAATAGAATAAATATGTACAAATAAAATAAATAGAGTAATAAATACGTACAAACATATATACATATATACAGGTGCTGTGGGGAGGGGAAGGAGGTAAGGCGGGGGGGATGGGGAGGGGGAGGAGGTGGAGAGGAAGGAGGAGGGTCAGTCTTCTTCCTAACTTTCCCATCTGTGTTGATACCATCATCTTCTCCATCACAGAAACCTGCAACATCATTGTCTCCCTGAACTGTTTACTGTCTTGGGATTTTTGCATCAGTCTATTGTAAAATCCTGTCCATTTTTTCCTATGTAACTACTGATAATTGTGATATTTGTTAAGAGCTTATTATGTGCCAAGCACTGTACTAAAAGCAGAGGTAGATACAAGATAATCAGGTCAAGATAATCAGGTTCTACAGGGGGCTCACAGTCTGCCAATTGTCAGCTGTGTGACTTTGGGCAAGTCACTTAACTTCTCCGTGCCTCAGTTACCTCAACTGTAAAATGGGGATTAATACTGTGAGCCCCCTGTGGGACAACCTGATCACCCTGTAACCTCCCCAGCACTTAGAACAGTGCTTTGCACATAGTAAGCACTTAATAAATGCCATTATTATTATTATTATAAGTAGAAGGAAAAACAGGTCCTGAATCCCCATTTTGCCAATGAAGCAACTGAGGCACACACAAGTTAAGTCACTTGCCCAAAGTCACACAAGTGGCGGAGTTGGGATTAGGACCAGTCTTCTGACATATATAATATCTCCTGGATCCACCTCTTCTTCTCCATTTCCTTCCTAGTCCAAACTCTAGTTATACTGAAGCTAGACTATTGTGTCAGCCTCCTTGAAGGTCTCTACCTCCTTTCTCACCTTCTCAAGCAATCACATTTATTGATTGCTTACTGTGCACAGAGCACTCTACTCAGTGCTTGGGAGAGTCCAATGTAACAGAATTGGTAGACACATTCCCTACCCAAGGAGATTCCAAAATACAGTGCTCTTTGCTGCACAAATCATCCTCTTGGAGCAACTCTCAGCACACACCTCTACACTCCTCAGAACCCTCCACTGTTCCTCCAAATCAAACAAAAATTCATAACAACTCACAGCTTCAAGGTTCGCAACCAACTCACCACCTCTTAGATAATTTCACTTTTCACCTGTTATTCCCTAGTTTGCTCTCTATGCTTCTCTCAAGTTAACTAATTGTTCCTCATTCTTGCTGCTTTTGCCTTCATCCCCTTGTCCATGCCATTCTCCTGGACTGGAACTTCTTCCTTTCCCAAATCTGACAGACCACAGTGCTCCCCACATACATTGTCATCCTAAAATTCCATGACCTCCAACAAGCCTTCTCCAATTAGTTCTCAGTACCCCAAACCGAAAAAACCCATCAGCAAACACCAAGATGTATGCCTTTATTTTTACCCATTCTGAGCATTTTTGTATATGTGCTATTCAATTGTACATTCAATTGCTTTCTCTGATTATTTGTAAATGTTTTCATCTCTGTCTTCCACATTAGTGTATAAACTTTCTTTTGGGATTAGTACAGTTCATTGACTCAATGGGTGTTCAATTAAAAAATGATACTGTTACTGTTTGATAGTCATTTTTAAACAATTAATTAAGATGTACTATTGAGAGAAACAATGTTGGGTGGCCCATTCATCTGCAGTTCTATCATTTTACCAGCATAGAGGACAGGACTTTAAATGCTTTTGATGCTTTGAAAAGAGAGATAGTTTGTAGATAAAACTTAGCTGCTATGTCCAGCAAACCTTTGTACACACAGAAAAAGAAGAAGAGAAGCAGTGTATCTGAGTGGTTAGAGTCCAGCCTGGGAGTCAGGGGAACCTGGGTTCTAATCCCAGCTCTGCCACTTGTCTGCTGTGTGATCTTGTGTCAGTCACTTCATTTTTCTGTGCTTCAATTCTCTCACCTGTAAAACTGGAATGAAGTCTGCAAGCCCTATGTAGGAAAGAGACCGTGTTCAATCCAATTACTTGGTTGGGGGAAGCAAAGTGGAGTTAGTAACTAAGTGCCTATCACAGAGTAAGCACTGAACAATTACCACAATTATCATTATTATTATCATTAAAAAGGAAAAAATGGATTGTCTGTATTTAGGATCAGGCTTATGGTATTTCTACTCATCTCAGATGCTGGTCTAGCAGTGTGTCTACACTAGCCTTTACAGAGAAAAACATGTAGATATAGCAGACTGTCTTCTCCTTGGATGACATCTGCAGTCATCAACTTTCTTGTGGTTCTGCCACTTGGCTCAAGTTGTTAGCTTCACTACACTTCAGAATACTATTATTGATTACCAGCCTCCTCCAACAAAAAATATCAGCAATCCAAAGGAGGCTTAATTTCTTGCTGAAATTTGGGTTCAGTCAGTGGTGAGGGGAGAGAATTTGAGGATAAGTAAAGTGACAATAAGGCCTTTGTGAAGGGGTCATTATTATTCAGAACCCTTCCTAATTCCTCAGAAAACAGAGATGAAATCCAAATATAAGATTATTTGGAAATGGCCATCAAGAAACATGAATTAAGTTATTATGAGTTTAGAGACTGAACATGAAAAATGGAGTGTCTTCATTTCTTCTTCAGTAATTCCTTATGCTATGAAACTAAATGATTGCTTAAATTATGGGACGATTTTAAATACTATGTAATGAATTGTTCCTGGGTGTTTGGAGTATTCTGTCTGAAATGAGTCATGTACTCGTTTCACTGGAGTAGATTATTTTTCAAACAATAACTGATCTTTGCTTTGTTTTGCTAATGTCCAGTATGGAAAATAGGGTAAAATCCAGACCCCATTCCATTTGTTTTGTAATTTAATTTTCAAATTAAAGTAATACCAATCGATCATCCAGTTGATCTGACTGGTTTACAGAGGGGAATTGCTATGTCCTCATAATGCTAATTGAAGCTTTATTATTTTTGACCTTTTCTTTGTAAAATACTTTCAGTATTCAGTATTTCCTTGGGATGAAATGACCTACAGAGCTTTTTGGTTCAACGAGTATAAAACTTCATAAAATGTCCAGTAGTTTTTTAGTGGTTGTTTTCATTTCATTATGAGTGGGAAACCTGAAGTTGATCGGGGGAAGTAAAGGTACAAAAGGTTAAACTTCAAATGAAGGCAGTCACATTCTAATTCTGCTCTCACTCTGTGACTCATTATCCTTTCACCTTTCAAATTGAGAACTCTTGGTTAGAATCAATCAATCCAGAGCACTTACTCTGTACAATGCACTGTACTAAGTGCTTGGAAGACATAATCCCAGCCCACAAAGAAGTTTCAACCTAGCTGGGGAGATCAACACTAAAATAAATTACAGGTTTGGGGAAGCAGCAACGTTTAAGTACATAAGTGCTACCTGGTTGGGGTCAGGGAGAAGCAAAGTGGAGTTAGTAACTAAGTGCTTGGGTGACTCAGAAGGACTGAAGTGGCAATAGAGGGGGAACTAATGTGGGGAGAGTAAAGATTAATTAGGGAAGGCCTCCTGAAAGAGATATAATTTCAAGAGAGAAGTGATTGGTGCCAGCTGTGAAGGAAGAAGTTCTGAGCAGAAGGAACGGCAAAAGAAAGAGGCGCATAGTGAAAGAGATGAGAAAAGGGCAAATGGTGAGTTGGCTTGAGAGGAGCAAAGCATGTGAGCTGATGTGTAGTGGGAAAGGAGTGAGGACAAGTTTTGCAGACAGAACTGATTGAGTGCTTTAAAGCAAATGGTCAAGAGTTTCTGCTTGATGCTGAGAGGGATGGGCCAACTATTAGAGGTTTTGGAGTAGTGGAGATATGGGCAAAAATGATGTTTTGAAAGAATTGTCAAGGAACCAAAGTATACACTGGAAAGACAAGAGACTGGAGCCAGGAGGTCAGTGAGGAGGCTTATGCAGTAGTCAAATTATGATCTGTCAAGTGCTTGAATCAGCATGATAGCAGAGGATGGAGAGGAAGAGGCATCTTCTGGAGATATTATGAAGAGAGAAATAACAAGATTGAGTGACTAACTGAATATAATGGTTGAAAGAGAGGAGAGCAAAGTTTTAGGTTGACCTTAGATGAAAAAAAAAAATGACCAAGCACTTCCTGAATTTGGGTGCTTTTAAATCAAATGCTTAAAAGGTCCATGATCATGAAATTAAATTACTTCTATTAATCTCTTTTAAATATGTAGTATATTAAAGCATATAAGCCATGTGTTCATGGTTACCACGTATTGTACTATGTTGAAAGGCATCTGTCTCCATAAGTACAGAAGATCATGAGAAGCTACTTTTTTAATGGTCTGAAAAGTTAATATTGGCCTTAAAAATCCCATTTGTTTTTACTGATTGTGAGGAGTTTATGATTGTCAAACAATGTGCAGAGAACTACGGCCCACGAGAAGGGAGTTCATTTTACAGATGGGTAGTAGCAATATGGAACAGTTATTAGTCCAGAATTTCAACATTTACAAGTATATGAGTAATATTCATTGAAATGATTCTCATGCTTTCTAAGAATTGGGTTCCACCTCTTGCCTCTCCTCTCACTCCTCAGGCTCCCTGGCACAGTCACATTTACAGAAAAGAGCCAGAATTACCAACTCCTCCAGCTCATTTTATATCTATTTATCTATCTATATACATCTATCCATAGATGTATATAGATAGATACACACACACCATATTCTCCAGTGACATTCACCTACTCAAACAGTCCTATAAATCTTGCCTCCCTTTATAAGGTTAGAATCCTTTCAAGATTACTTCCCCCACTCTAAAATAAAATTATAGACATCCATTGAACTGGAATTTAAAATTTAAGCAACATCTCACAAGAGATGTTTGATTTTTAAAGGCTTTTAATGTATTTTCATGGCTCAGGAGTCACTGCATATAGTAACTATTTCCCTTCACATCAAACAGAAACTCTTGGCCACTAGCTGCAAGATTCTCCAGCAGCCCTCTTTATATATTCGATTTCTTCAACTGTTGCACCCCAGCTCGTACTCTTCATTCACAATTGATTCTTTTCATTCATTCAATCTCATTTATTAAGTGCTTACTTTGTACAGAGCACTGTACTAAGCACTTGGAAAGTACATTCCATCTCCAACCCCTTGGTCACACTGTCTGGGATGCCCTCCCAGTTCAGTTTTCCAAATTACATTATTTGCCATCTTCCAAGCCCTACTGAAAACTCACCTCTTCCAGGAGGCATTCAACCAGCCAGTGATCTCTACTGAGGCATTCTTCAACTAATTTCCAGTACTCTGGCCAGGTAACCCGTACAACCATTTTTGCCTTTATGTTTATTTGGATTTACCTGCTCTATTTATTTATTTATTTATTCATTCATCTATTTATTTATTTATTTATTTATTTATTTTTCATGCTCTTTTTGTTGCTATATTTTTCCACCAGGTCCCACCGTGTATCTACAATTTGTGTCTATCTAACTCCCACATTGGGTTATAAGCTCCTCGAGGACAGGAACAATGTCTTTCATTTTCATTGTAATCCTCCAAGTGCTTATTACTGTATGTTGTGCACAGGAAGTGCTCAGTAAAATCAGTGGGACAAACCAGATCAAGGAATATAGTATGCCTTGGAAATGGAGCATTGTCAAGAAAACTAAGAAGTTTGTCTAGATCCCATGCAAATCTAAAAGAAAATGTAACATTGATTTCTCTGACACCTTACCCTAGAGCTTAGCTGAACTGTGTTTGCCTTACATTGGTATTCTAAATTATACCACACTTGGATGGCTTGAGAATGGAGCTATGAATTCACTCTTCTGTAGCTGCAGAATTTCCTTGCTATTAGTCTGAACCTTTTACTTGAGGGCTGCTTATTTTGCCAGGTCTACATGAATCTTATTGCCTCTCCAAGGCTGTTCTTGCTATTTCAAACATAAGATCATGGATGAAAGTGGCAATAGAATTGACTTTTGGGAAAGAATATGTAATACTGTGGCTGAGTCCTCATTGTCTGTGTTAAGGACTTTCTGAGTCAGTTCCTAAAGCACCGACTAGCTCATAAGTAGCTCAGAAGCATCTATTTTGCACTATATAAATTCTGAAAGACAAAAAATATTTGTCACCTAAGCTTCTGTTTGCCAGAATTAGAATGAAAAGCTAAAAGCTTTGTTGCATACTTCATAACTTGCCACATCACTTCTGCTTTTTCCTGAGAGATCAGCAGTTGAAATGCATGTTGAGGGGGTATGTCATTACTAAGCTGTCAAAGAGTTCATACTTTGATTTTGTCAGAGCCTATCAGACATGCATTATTAAGATAAATATATGTATATATATTAAGAAATGTGAGGTGTGGTCCTTCTGGTTTGTATACGGAGGCAGTGAAGGCTCATCCAATAGAGTATAAAACTGAGAGCTGTAATGTAAGAACCACAGTCCTAAAACATCTTTAGTAGAACAGGATTTGGGGTCAAGAGATGAATCCCTAATGTCATACTGCATTGATCATAGCAGTTCTAACTCATATTTATTAAAACACCTTTACAAAACAACTACCAATAATTATTTGATGTAACTAGTTCTATCTCTCCATTAGAGCCAGAGTGAAATGCCTTCTGTTTATTAACGAGTCCGCCAAAGAGGCAATCTCAGAAGATGAAATAATGCCCAACTTATTGAAACTGTTATTGATAAACTTTTTAGCTTTACCTCCTCCTGTGTTAGAAATGGAAACTGGCTTGTTCTTGTTCATTCTTTTTTTTTCCATTTCAGATGCCAAATTTTGTCCTTCCTCCTTTGCTACTTGCCTTGTGAAAACAATGCAATGCAAGCATCCTATTCAAAATTGTTTTCAAGTTCTGGACATGCACAGTAGAGCAAAACAAATCCTTAGTAGGACAAAAGATGAGTAGTAGTCATTTTTACAGCTTTTGCTCAGTAATAAATTCTGCCTAAACAGTATATCACTGCTTATACACAAAGCACTATCTAGGGCTCTTTATGCTCTCTCTGTTTCAAGTGCAGCACTCCCATCCATGGAATTTAACAATGCTTACACTGAGTTCATTTTTGAATAAGTACAACAAAGGCTCAGACAATAGGCTGATACTACTTAATCACTGCACTTGACTTTGCACACATGGAACTCTTCCCATGGCTAGTAAGGGAATATCCACACTAAACATAACCTGAAAATTTAGACATTGATATCTGAATGTTGCTGGTTCAAATGAAAGTCATGGGAAACCGCTCTTGTTTCTGGATTTCACTTAATTTGCAGCCTAACTGGCTTGAACCCCACTTTGTTTTAAACCGATAGCTCCCTAGTGGTTTGATTATTTTGGATTGGTAAAAGTGGTGATCAAAAGATAAGAATTCTAGTAACTGAACAGTAGTGTCCTTCTCCCCATCTTGCTCTTTATTGAATTCCCTTTCCCAGAAGCAGTGTGCTCTGGTGGAAAGATCACTGGCCCAGGAATCAGAGAACCTGGGTTCTAATTCTGGCTCTTCCAACTTACCTGCTGTGTGACCTTGAGAAAGTCACTTCACTTCTCTGTGCCTCACTTCCCTCATCTGCAAAATGAGGATTCAATGCCTGTTCTCCCTCCTACATAGACTGTGAGCCACTTGTGGGCCCTGATGATCTTGTATCTATCCCAGTGCTTAGTGCAGTGCTTGGAACATAGTAAACACTTACTAATTGTTTCAGTATTATTATTATTATTATTATTGTTAAAAATCATTTATTAGGATTTTTTTTCTGTTGACTCTATGCATCTTCTGTAACAAGGAGCATTAACTCTAAGAGCTATTAGCATAGCAAGAAGCAGCGAGGCTTAGTGGAAAGAGCACGGGCTTGGGAGTCAGAGGATGTGGGTTCTAATCTCAGCTCTGCCACTTGTCTGCTGTGTGCCTTTGGGCAAGCCACTTAACTTCTCTGTGCCTCAATTACCTAATCTGTAAAAAATGGGGATTAAGACTGTGAGCCCAATGTGGGACAGGGAATGTGTCCATCCTAATTAATTTGTAATATAATAATAACCTCAGTGCTTAGAACAGTACTTGGCACATAGTAAGCACTTAACAAGTACCACAATTATTATCATTATTTATTAAGCACCCACTGGATGCAGTTCTTATACTCTACTATTTCTTCTATCCCTAAACTATTGTATGTCTGTCTCCCCCTCCAAACTGTAAGTTCCTTGTGGGCAGGGATCACGTTTAACACTCTTGTATTGTACTTTCCCAAGTGCTTAGTATAGTGCTCTGCCTACAGTAACTGTTCATTAAGTACCATTGATTGATTGATTGCAATCCACTGTACTAAGCACCGATGCTGTACTGAACTGCCAAGCAAGTGCAATAGCTATTACAGAGTTGATACTCTAAGAGAGGGACATAGTTTGCCAAGTATGAGCAGGGAGGATAGTGCAGCAAAAATGAAAGAAAATGGGCCTTTGCAAGCATTTGCAATGAGCAGTGGACCAAAGATAGGGTTATTAAGAGCCAAGAATGATTTAGGAGATTTGTTGGGGAGGAAGGAATAGCAGGAGCTGAAAATTAGCATATTGCTAAGGAGGTAGTTTATGGAGAGTCTTTAAAGCAATAATCAGGAATTGGTATTTGACACAAGAAGCAATGGGGAGCCATTGGAGATATTTAGTGGGTTTTAGAAATATTAAACATGCTACTGTTATAGAAAATTGGGGGAGGATGGAGCTAGGGAAATAGTAGTGCATCCAGAATTTGATTATAATGATGATGATGGTATTTGTTAAGCACTTACTATGTGCCAAGCACTGTTCTAAGTGTTGGGGTAGATACAAGGTAATCAGGTTGTCCCACGTGGGGCTCACAGTCTTAATCCCCATTTTACAGTTGAGGTAACTGAGGAACAGAGTAGTTAAGTGACTTGCCCAAAGTCCCACAGCTGACAAGTGGCGGATCTGGGATTAGAACCCAAGACCGCTGACTCCCAAGCCCATGCTGTTTCCACTAAGCCATGCTGCTTTGAAGTGATAAGAAGTCAAACCAAGGTTAGGTAAGGGAGAGGAAGGTGTGACTCTGGAGTATTTTAGTGGAAGAACTGGCATAATTTAGAGGCTGATTTAATGTAGGAGTTAAATGAAAAAAGAGTAATCAAAGAGGACACCAAATTGCAGATTTGCAGGATGGAGAGAGTAGATATGATGTTATTGGGGGGGAAAAGTTCCGAAAGAGGAAAGAATTAGGAGGGAAGTGAGGAGTTAAGGTCAAACCCTCCAGGTTCAAAAGGGGTTATTAAGGTTCACCTAAACACAAATGAATCAATTTCCTCTTTTGTGCCTTCCTAGGGGTATCTCTTCCAGAAAGCAATATCACAGTGCATTTAGAGGATGACAATTGCCAGTGGCCTCTGATTAGAAGGGATTGAAGGGAGAATCTTGATTTTATCAAATGTCCTTAAGAAACATCATCATCATCATCAAGAGCAGCATTTGAATGTTACTGAGCAATGTGCTAGGCACTCAGAAAAGCATAATAAAAGTAGAAGGCACCATTCCTGTCCTCAAGAAGCATACCATTTATTGTGAACCTCTATTGGAGTGCTTTATGCACCGTCATTTCCATTTCACTTGAGAAGAGAATGGGTTCTTATCACCCTTTACGTTTATAGAATATTGTATTTGTAAGAACAATTGGAAGAACCTTAGCTATAATACCCTAATTTTCAACTACCTTTGTTCATTTATAGTCATTTGTTGCTTTCATTTTCATGACTTTCCAAAGTCTCTTTTTCTAAAACATGAAGACACATTTTTTATGGTATTTATTAAGTGCTTACTATGTGCCGGGCTCTGTAGTAAGTGCTGGGGTAAATACAAGTTAATCAGGTTGGACACGGTCCATGTCCCACGTGGGGCTCACATTCTGAATCCCCAGTTAACAGATGAGGTAACTGAGACTTAGAGAAGTGAAGTGTCTTGCCCAAAGTCACACAGCAGACAAGTGACAGATCCAGGATTAGAACCCAGATCCTTTTGATTCCCTCACCTGTGTTCTATCCACTAGGTCATGCTGCTTCTCCATGGCTTCTAAACCTGAGAGACTCACAGTCACAGTTCAGACTCCTTAAAATATATTTGGGTCTCCAGGAAAAAAGAAAATGATGTAAATTAATGAGAACATAGGAAATGCCAGTACTGGGTATATTGCCCATTCAGTCCAGTATACGTAAGTTGTTGCATGTTGGACACCATGCAAAATATGCAGTTGCATGTGTGCTCAACCATTTCTGTAAAGGCCATGCCATCCTTTATCAACAGGTTTGTGTTTGAAGAGCTTCCCCTCAACGTGCTGTCACAGTCTAGCCAAAAGGTGAGAAGCAGTGTTGCCTAGTAGATAGAGCACAGACCGGAGTCCAAAGGACCTGGGTTCTAATCCTGGATCCGCCACTTGTCTGCCATGTGACAAGTCACTTCATTTCTCTGTGCCTCAGTTACCGCATCTGTAAAATGGGGGTTAAGACTGTGAGCCCCATGAGGGCCATGGACTTTGTCCAACCTGATTAGCTAATATCTACCCCAGTGCTTAGTATAGTGCCTGTCAAATAGTAAGTGCTTATGAGAAGCAGTGTGGTTCAGTGGAAACAACCTGGGCTTGGGAGTCAGGGTTCTAATCCCGGCTCTGCCACTAGTCTGCTGTGTGACTTTGGGCAAGTCACTTAACTTCTCTGTGCCTCAGTTACCTCATCTGTAAAATGGGGATGAAGACTATGAGCCCCATATGGGACAACGTGATTACCTTGTATCCCCCAGCACTTAGAACAGTGCTTGGCACATAGTAAGCACTTTACAAATGCTATGATTATTATTATTATTACTATTATTATTAACAGATACCATAAAAAAGATGTACTGAAAACCCACATTTTGGCAAATTGAGAATATTCTGTCTCTAACAGTAGCAACCAAATGCTCAAATGAACTGTGGGAAGCCTGCCCTCCTTGACATCCATCCTAATGTTTAGGGGCATATACCCACATAATGCCCCAGATTTTTCTATTAGCCCATTATGAATTCCTCCAAACCATTTTTGAACAGCCAGTGCAACTTCCTGTGTAACAAATTCCATATAGTTGTCAGCCAATCACAATGTGAATAAGCTTCTTTTCATATATTTCCAACCTCCCACCTTCAAGGTTCAGTGAGAGAGCCCTCATCCTCTGATTTTAAGATTTTGTGAACATCAGTTCCCTGTTCTCATGTCCACACCATTCATGATTTTGTAGACCACAAACACGGCTTGCTTATCCTTCAATACAGAAAAAAGCCTCTCTAGCTCACTGATGATCCTGCTTAATTTTCTCTGTATCTTCTCCACCTGTATTATGTCCATTACAAGATTGACTTTAAAAGCTACTCAGTATTTTAGGTACAGGCATGCTGTGGTTTTATAAAGGGGCAAAATCATATTCTTGGTTTTGTTTTCTATTGGCTTCCTGATGATGTGTAACACCCAGTTGGTCTTCTGGCTGCTGCTGCTTTCTGGGCAGATGTTTTAGAAGTGTCATCATCTGTGACTCAGATCTCTTTGCAGAAGCAGGACTGATAGCTCAGAGCCCATTATCATGGCATTTTAATCTGGATTAATTTTCCTAGGTTCAACACCTTGCATTTGCTCACATTAAAGTTTATCTCCCATTTTTTACCCACTCTCATCTATATGAAGTTTCCTGCAGTTTATCCTCATCTGCTTATACTCAAAGCCCAGAAGAGCTTAGTGTCATCTGTAAATGAAAAGATTTCACAGTACATTCCCTCTTCAAGATCACTGAAGAGATGTTAAACAAAACTAGTCATGGCACTGATCCCTGGAATAGACTTCATTCTATGCCATTCTCCATCCTGACCTGGTCATTTATACCTCCCTTTGCTTCCTGTCTTTTAGCCTGTTTTCTATCCATAACAGAACTTATCTGATTATCTACTCCAGAATTCAGCACAGGCATTTGACAAATAGTCTATACATGATAATACTGTAATTATTCCTTCCAATCCCAAGATTACTTAGTTATTTTGGAAGTCTTTGGTGTGGACCTTTGTCAAAGGTCTTTTGAAAACCTAAGTCTATTACATCCCCTGCTATCCAGATGTGAACTGACCCCTTCAAAGAGTTCCAGGAAATTAGTGAGGCAAGATTTACCCTTACAGAAACCATGCTATGTTTTTGAAAGCCTCACTGATCTCAATCTTAATTTTAGATTCTACTGATTTTCTAGATATAGAAGTGAAAATTATTTGTTCAGCCTCTGGACCCTTTCTTATGGCTGGAAATCTCATTGTCCATTTTCCACTCTTTTGGAACAGTGGCCATTTAGAATGAAAATTTACACTATCTTACCAGAATTTCCACTTATTCATCTGTGTTCCTTCTGAGCTATTATTAGATGGATGTTTAACACCTAATAATTTGCCCTTACCTCCGGGACACCTCTTCTTGACTTGTCCAAAACAGAACTCCGCTTCCAACCCAAACCTCTTTCTACCCCTGATTTTGCCATCATTGTAGACAGCATCACTATCCTTTCTGTATCACAGGCCTGTATCCTTGTCATTATCCTTGTCTCATCTCTCAAATTCAACCCTCACATTGTCTGTCTCCAATTCCTGTAGCTTCTACCATCACATTTCTAGAATCCACCCCTTCCTCTCAACCCAAACTGCTACTACACTGATCCAAGCACTTATCCTATGCCGCCTTGACTACTGCATTAGCCTCCTCACTGACCTCCGTGCCCCTGGTCTCTCACCACTCCAATCCATACTTCACTCTGCTGCATGGATCATGTTTATAAAAAAAAAACAAACCACCACTCAGTCCACACCTCCCCACTCCTCACAAACCTTCAATAGTTGCCCATTCATCTCTGCATCAAACAGAAACTCTTTACCATCATCCTTAAGACACTTAATCCTTTTGTGGTCTCTTTTTCCAACCCCTTGCCTCATGGATCTCTTGCAACTCAGCCCACACACTTTGCTCCTCTAATGTCCAACCTTCTCACTGTATCTTGATGTAATCTATCTCACCACTGTCCCTTTCCCATGTCCTCTTTCAGCCTACACCTCCCTCCCAATCAATGGTACTTATTGAACACCTACTGTACTGTACTAAGCATTTACTATGCAATTGGGAGAGTACATGCAACAGGGTTGGTAGACATGTATCCTTCCCACAAGGAAATTACAGTCTAAAGAGGCAGTCAATTGTATTTATTGAGTGCTTGCTGTTTGCAGAGCACTGTACTAAGCACTTGTGAGAGTACAATATAACAAATGGACACATTACCTGCCGACAATAAGCTTACAGTCTAGAGGAATAATTGTGTTATTTGTTAAGCACTTCCTGTGTGCCAGGAACACTGTTAAGTACTGGGGTGAATACAAGCAAATCAGGTTGGAAACGGTCCCTGTCCTTTGTAGGGCTCACAGTCGCAATCCCTATTTTCCAGATGAGGTAACTGAGGCCCAGAGATGGGAAGTGATTTGCCCAAGGTCACACAGCAGACAAGTGGCAGAGCTAGGATTAGAGACCTGATTCCCAGAGTGCTCCCCCTTCATGTCTGACAGATCACTACTCTCCCCACCTTCAAATCCCTCCAAAAATCACATCTCCTCCAAGAGGCCTTCCCTGACTAAGCCCTCACTTCCCCGACTAAGCCCTCCCTTTCTGCATTGCCTATGCACTTGGGTTTGTACCCCTTAGATACTTTGATAGTCATCCCTCCCCCAGCCCCACAGCACTTATGTACATATCCATCTGTAATTCACTTTAATGCTTATCTCCCTCTCTAGTCTGTAAGTTCCTTATGGGCAAGGAACAAGTCTGCTGACTCTATTGTTATAACTCTCCCAAGTGGTTAGTACAGTGCTCTGCATGCAGTAAGAGCTTAATAAATTCCATTTATTAATTGATTAAGTACATTATATCTAGTTCATATCCGTGGTCTAAAGTTGTGGGGACCACAATTTGATCAGGTTCTTCTTATATGTCTACTACAAGAAGTAATTTCCAGGTGGGAATCTCGCTAATATTTTCCTAAGACTAAAGTAAAGAGTTCATTGAATCTCCTATCTCCGTTCCATTCCTGAATGCACATTCCTCCCCACCCCCCACATCATTGCTAAGCAGTCCCATTGATTTTCTAGCTGGGTTTCCTCTTTTGATATGTTTGTAGAAATTTTTGTGTTAGCTTTAGCATTCCTTACAAGGGATTTTCAAATTCCTTTTCAGCCTGTCTAATTTTTTGTTCTCTAGTCAGTCAGTCGATCATATTTATTGAGTGCTTCCTGTGTGCAGAGCACTATACTAAGCATTTGGGAGAGTACAGTACAATAATAGACACATTTCCTGCCCACAGTGGGCTTGCAGCCTAGAGGGGACTGTTTGATACTGAACCTCTGCAATCAGTCAGTCTATCATTGTTAGCTTTTGAGTGCCTGCTAGGAACTGTAATAAGGGCCTGGTAGAGTATAACAGTATTCCCTGCCCTTAAGCTGCATTCAGTCTACTGGGGAAGACAGACAAAAGATTATTTACAGATAGTGAAAGTTGGAGGAAGAACAAATATACTCTTAAAGAACAATAAATGCTCTTAGTGGAAAGAGCATGGGCTTGGGAGTCAGAGGTCGTGGGTTCTAATCCCGGCTCTGCCAAAGTGACTTAACTTCTCTTAGCCTCAGTTCCCTCATCTGTAAAATGGGGATTAAGACTGTGAGCCCCACACGGGACAACCTGATTACCTGGTTTCTCCCCCCAGCTCTTAGAACAGTGCTTGGCACATAGTAAGTGCTTAACAAATACCATTATTATTATTATTATTATTATCATTATTATCATTAATTATTATTATTATTATATACAGCAGGAAGCAGCAGAAGCCCAACAGGATGAAATAACCACTCATTAGGCTTTCCTGTTTTCATGCTTGTGCTTTCCATTCCTGGAAGGGTGGCTTTGTCTCTGGTGACCACTTCTATCTTCTCCAGTTAGGGCAAGCAGGGTTTCCTTTTTATCGTTGTTCACTTTATGTGTGCATTTTTGTAGCCTTAGACTTCGATTGCTTGTTTTTTAGGGCCATTGATATATTAGTTGATCCTTTGTTGAAGGGAGGCCTGAAGGGTAGGAATCCAAAGAACCCATCTTTACAAGAACTTGTAATAGGAAGGAGTATTCTTTGGGCATAACATGAAAGAGGAAACCAGGTTAACTGAGACTCAGTGCAATTGTAACATCACTTGAATATGTCTCAACATTTTCGTTGGAAAATTTCAGTAAATAATGAATAAGAATGACAGATCTGGGTTATTTCTGTTCTGGTGGCTGGAGAGATGAGAATTGCATTGGACTCAGATTTATTTTTAACCTTCTGAGATAGTCATGCATCTAGTTTTTTCTTTCTATTATGGGATATGCCCCCTTTTCTTTAGTTGGTATCTTTTCTTACACCTCCAAATCCAACAAAGCTATATGAATATAATGATTTCAGCTGTGCTACAGGCCCATTTGTTTAGATGAATTTTCTAAATTTCAACCCAGCAAATTATACCATAAATATTTGTTGCATACACAAGCGTAGACTTAAAACTCAACAAAGCAGGCTCTCATAATTTATTTCAATGTATATTCAGTAAATTTTTAAAATATGGAAAAGTATTTCCACTGGTAAAAAATAGATTGTGGTGGGCTATTTTTTTTTGTCTTAGAAAGAAATCTGGTCTCGTTTTCCTGTTTTTCATTTTGGTGATACTGGAAAAAAGCAGGAAGATATTCAATTAGGCATTAAGCCAGATTTACTGAAGGCTTTACTTGCTCCCTTATTATAAATCAGACCTCTTGGGAATCTGCCTTCACCCTATTAACTACTGGAAGGGTCAATTAACATATTTGTATCAGTGCCCTAAATGGTATTTTAGCCCCAAGGGTATATAATGTATGCCCAGGAATTAAATGGACATACTGGACTAATCAATCACCTCATCATTTAAGAAACCTTTCAGTCCAGCAAGCGCTTCATGTACCCCCTGGGGGTAAATTCTTGTAGCATTATAGGGTTAAATTTTGGCAGGTATCCAGCAGAGCCAGTGTGAGACAACTCTTGCCCACTTGCGATTTCATTACACTAGGACAATGTTTAGCAAGTCAGCTCTTCCAGTTCAGTGACTAAAGCTTGGTGGCCTGCATTAATTCATCCATCTCCCATGAGCAATTTTTCCCAGAAAGGAGTGTCCTCCTGCTCCTCCCACTACCCTTAAGAAGCCATTAATTAGCCACTAATAAAATGTGTCCTATGACCTGAAGCAGGGATAACTCTCAAAAAGTCTTGCATGTGTCCCACCACTGCTTGTAGCCTAGGGTGCATTATAGTTAAAATGATAAAATTATTTTCAGTCAGCCATTTGTATTTATTGAGCACTTACCATGTGCGGAGCACTGTACTAAGTGCTTGGGGAGTACAATATAACAATAAACAGACACATTCCCTGCCCACAGTGAGCTTTTGTCTGGAGGGAGAGACAGACACTAATATAAGTAAATAAATTCAGATATGTACATAAGTGCTACAGGGCTGCAGTGGGGGATAAGTAAAGGGAGCAAGTCAGGGTGATGCAGAAGGGAGTGGGAGAAGAGGAAAGGATGGCTTAGTCAGGGAAGGCCTCTTGGAGGAGATGTGCCTTCAGTAAGGCTTTGAAGTGGGGAGAGTCATTGTCTGTTGGATATGAGGAGGGAGGGAATTTCAGGCCAGAGGCATGATATGGACAAGAGGTCAGGTGAGAAATCCTCACACTCTTCATTTTCCCACTAGATGACTGTGAACATTGGGTGGTCTGAGGGTAATGGGAAGGGAGAAGTGTAGGCTTAATACCCGCACCACTCTGAGATGTTCATACTGCAAGTCCTAGGTCTACACTAAACAGGCTGCAACTGAACATTTAAAATGAGCATGAGAGCTGTAGATCAGTGCAAAGTAGCTGATCCGATTAGCCTGAATGGTTCCAATTTCATCCAATGCTCCACAACTTGGTTTCTTCAATCCTCCCAAGCTAACTTTCTAACTAGAGTTCACTCTACACCCTCTCCCATCTCCCTTTATTCACACATTCTCTTGGCTTGGAATTCCTTACCTCTCCACGTCAGACAGCCTGCAGGTCTCCCCAAATGAAAAGACTATTGAAATATCACCTCTTCCAACTGGATTTACCCAGTTAATTTCCAAACATCCTAAACCATATAATAATTGCAATATATTCTAATTACTTTCAAGGTGCCAAGCACTGTACTAAGTGCTGGAGTAGATGAGAAGCAGCGTGGCCTAGTGGAAAGAGCATGGGCCTGGGAATCTGATTTCTAATCCTGGCTTTGCCACTTTCCTGTTGTGTAATCTTGGGCAAGTCACTTAATTTCTCTGTACCTCAGTTTCCTCATCTGAAAAATGGGGATTCAATACCTATTCTCCCTCCTACTAAGACTGTGAGCCTGCAGGACCTGATCATCATGCACCTAACCTAGGGCTAAATACAGTGCTTGGCACATAGCAAGAATTTAAAAACTACCATTATTATTATTATTATTATTATCATCAATACAAGCAGATTGGACACAGTCCTCATCGCACATGGAGAACAGCTATTTTCTTCCCAATTTTCAGATGAGAGAACTGAGGCACAGAAAAGTTAAGTGAATTGCCCAAGATCAAGCAATAGGCATATGGTCGAGCCAAGATTAGAACCTAGGTCTCTTGATTCCCAGGGCCATGCTCTTTCAACTAATCCTAGATGCTTCTTCAAACCTATCAATCAATTCTAATCAATCGATCATTGGCATTTTATTTAGCACTTACTATGTGCAGAGCACTGTATTGGGCGTTTGGGAGAATATTAACACTTGTGAATATACACCTATCCCCAGCATTTATATAGATATATTCATTCATTCATTCAGTCGTATTTATTGAGCACTTATTGTGTGCAGAGCACTGTACTAAGCAATTGGGAAGTACAAGTCAGCAACATATAGAGACGGTCCCTACCCAACAACGGGCTCACAGTCTAGAAGGGGGAAACAGACAACAAAACAAAACATGTAGACAGGTGTCAAAATCATCAGAACAAATAGAATTAAAGCTATATGCACATCATTAACAAAATAAATAGAATAGTAAATATGTACAAGTAAAATAAATAGAGTAATAAATCTGTACAAATGTATACAAGTGCTGTGGGGAGGGGAAGGAAGTAGGGCAGGGGGCTGGGGAGGGGGAGAGGAAAGAGGGGGCTCAGTCTGGGAAGGCCTCCTGGAGGAGGTGAGCTCTCTGTAGGGCTTTGAAGGGAGGAAGAGAGCTACCTTGGCAGATGTGCAGAGGGAGGGCATTCCAGGCCAGGGGAAGGACGTGGGCCGGGGGTCAATGGAGGGACAGGCAAGAACAGGGTACAATGAGGTTAGCGGTAGAGTAGTGGAGGGTGTGGGCTGGGCTGTAGAAGGAGAGAAGGGAGGTGAGGTAGGAGAGGGCGAAGTGATGGGGAGCCTTGAAGCCGAGAGTGAGGAGTTTTTGCATGATTCGTAGGTTGACAGTCAGCCACTGGAGATTTTTGAGGAGGGGAGTAACATGTTCAGAGCATTCCTGCACAAAGATAATCCGGGCAGCAGAGTGAAGTATAGACTGAAATGGGGAGAGACAGTAGGATGGGAGATCAGAGAGGAGGCTGATGTACTATATATGTTTATTCAATTGGGCATTCAAATATAGATCTCATGTATTCTATTTATACATTCATTTACATTTGTCTCCCCAATTAGAGTATAAAGTCCTCTTAGGCAGGGAACTTATATTGTGCCTCTGGATCTTTCCCAAACACTTAAAACAGTGCACTGTACCTAGGAGGCACTTAATAAATACCATTACTACTAATACTACTACTATTACTACATCTGCACACTTTTTCACATAGAGATTTAATTGATAGATTACAGATGGGTTGAATGATCATTTTTCAATTACATTTGGTTAAAGTCATTCAATAATTTTAATGATCAGAAAAAAAGTACTCCCCTTGACATTTCCTTTGGCTTTTCAGTACCTAATATAATTTCTAAAAAATATAAAAAACCTAACCAGGATTATAGGTGAAAAAAGTTGCCCAATAGTTTAATCTAAAATTTTCAGTGCATTTTCTTTTTATGTCATAAGTTTTTTAAGACAATTGAAGTATTTTTCCAGGTTTTATTTGCCATTTTGTTTCATCAAATAGCAGGGACAGGTTAGAATAGAATGATATATATGTGCCTAAGGATTAATATTCATCCAATCCATGTTTCAGAGATCACTCTCAATTGGGCTCTACAATTTATTCTTGTAAACAGTCACCTAGGTTAAACATATAACAGGATAGAGTGTGTTTCAATTTACAAAACTATTTATACAGTGGTTGATATTTTTGTTCTCAGCCCATGTGCTATGTTAAAATGGAAGAACAAGATTAAGCAGTTTTCTCCTCATTGGGAGAATGTTACATGAGTCTAAGATAAGAAATTTCTGGCAATTTCATTTTACTGCATGGTATAATAAATGGGAGTGCTCAATCCCTAGTCAACTTCTTGACCTAGTTTTAAGGCATTTTAGCAGTATTTCATCAAATTGGAGTTCATAGAAGTTTTGAATCCTTTTCTTAATATGGGCATTAAGATCTTGCCAAAGGCATAGTTTAACCCTAAAGTTCTCATGTTGCTTCAGAACTTGAAAGTCATTGGTTTTGAAGAAACATATGAAAGTTCCCTGGGCAGGATATTTTTTCACACCCTTTTAAATAAATCTCATGAGTAAATGGTGAACTTTGGATTGACACATGCATCTATTTTGGTGTTTCTTAATTGAATGCAAATTTGGGCTTTTCAGGTGTTATGGAGAAATAGACATTGAGACTAAAAGGACACTCATGTTTTTTCTCAGTGTTCTAAACTTGTCTTTTTTCACTTGCTCTATCAAGTGAATTGTACCCAACTCAAGGGATAACAACTCACACAGGATACCTTCATTATGTATGGTGGATAATTTTACTAATCTTTCTGGGTTTTCTTTTCCTAGGTCCTTTGTCATCCAGCAAATCCCAAGCAGCAATCTGTTCATGGTGGTGGTGGATAGCCAATGCATCTGTGAGTCTGTGTCACCAATTACTATGGCACCAATTGAGATCAGGTATATCCTTTCCTGTGAAAGACCCAATCACTACTGATAGTACAGCATTGATATGTGCTTTGTATTTGTCATTGTGAATAGATGTTTAGAATGATGGAAAAGTTGCTTTTTTCATTTGATATGCAATTAGCGGGACATTCATTTTTTCAAGCAATTTGAATTATCTATGGGATAATAGGATTTTATAAAGTTATCAGGGGTTATATTAGATGAATGGGAATATTCTAAATTGCAGCAGTGTTATAATAAGGTTTGGCTTCAGTTATTTGAGTCTTTTTTTGTCATTGGGAAGGGATGGCATAGGAGTCAGAAGGAGTTTATTTTCATTTTATAGCCTCTTAAACATTGAGTGTTCAAAAGTAACATCCTTAAGATTGCTCCTTAACTGCAGTAAACATAATGAATCTCTTAAGTGTGAGCGTTTAAAAACTCTGAAGATTAGAAGGCGTCCAGAATCATGCCATGGATTTCATCCTGAGGTAAGTTTGAGTTTGTTCTACTTGGCAAATTTAACAAATTGCAAACACAACCCAACACACACACACAAACACACACACACTCTCTCTTCCTGAAGCAAGTTAAGGATGTCCCTTCACAGGTATAATGAGGCAGTGAGTTAAGCACTTAGTACAGTGCTTTGCACACAGTAAGCGCTCAATAAATGCGATTGAATGAATGAATGAGTTGAGGTAATTGTTTAGAAAAGAAAACCTAAAAACACTAACACTAGGGGTTTCAGCATAAACAAATACTTATTGTGTGTCTACCTTGTTAAAATTTGGCCTAAATATACAAAAGATGAGACATATTGGATATGAAGCATTTCAACGTATCTTGACATTAATCAAAAATGAAAAACAGAAATCATAGGTTTCAGAGGTGCAAATGGCTCGCAGCATGGCCTAGTGGAGGGAGCAGAAGGACGTTGGTTCTGATGCCAGCCCTGACACTTAACTAGGTCTGCTATGTGACCTTGGGCAAGTCACTTAACTTCTCTGTGTCTGTTACCTCATCTGCAAAATGGGGATGAAGACTGTGAGCCCCATGTGGGACAGGGACTGTGTCCAACCTGATTATCTTGTATATATCCCAGCATTTAGAACAGTGACACATAGTAAGTGCTTAATAAATGCCATTACCATTATTATCATCTATTCCAACCAAACTGAATGAAAATAACACTCTGCCAATATCCCTGGTCAGAGCGTAAAAATCTCATCAAGATGTCATTGTCTTCTGGAGGATCTACAAACACTGATTATCAAAGAGTTCCTACTAACGCTTGTCTTAGCCCTAAGTCACCTTCACTTTCCATGGTCTTCCACGTTGTTATATCTTCATTTTCCCCCATATTCCTTATTGTACTATAGAAATTCTCAATGGGATAGATACAAGGTAATCAGGTTGTCCCACATGGGGCTCACAGTCTTAATCCCCATTCTACAGATAAGGTAATTGAGGCACAGAGAAATGAAGTGACTTGTCCAAGGTCACATAGCAGACAAGCGGTTGAGCCGGGATTAGAACCTATGTCCTCTGACTCCCAAGCCTGTGTTCTTTCCACTAAGCCATGCTCTTTCTGCCCCCATCCCATCACACCTTTATTAGGCTAGACATATGATGAGAATGGGCAACTGCTGAATACCCACATTTATGGTGTACTGAAATGGGAAATTTGTCAAAAAGGGCAACAGAAGAGATACTAAAGATAAAATGAAGCAGAGCCTCAAATGATGTGACCTGTGAAAGACAGGTCAGTCTGAGCTGTAGCAGTCATAAATGGAGTGATAATCTGGGAACAGAAACTTCAGTAAGATTTTGGCTCCCAGTCAAGCACTGTGGATAACAAATGCTATACAGCAAAGGACAGTCTTTATAGGTATATATTGCAGAAGTGATTGACAATCAAGAATTGGTTTTATAATAATAATTATTGTGGTATTTGTTAAGTGCTTACTATGTGTTAAGCACTGTTCTAAGCTCTGGGGTAGAAACAAGGTAATCAGGTTGTCCCACGTGGGGATCACAGTCTTAATCCCCGTTTTACAGATGAGGTAACTGAGGCACAGAGAAGTTAAGTGTCTTGCCCAAGATCACACAGCAGACAAGTGGCAGAGCTGGGATTAGAACCCACGTCCTCTGAATCCCAAGCCCAAGCTCTTTCCACTGAGCCATGCTGCTTATCAGCTACAACCACACAGACATATAAAATCTCACAGTCAGTGACATCGTGCTCAAATCCAAAGGAGTGTTCTCTCTCAGTTTATGCATACAGACTGGTAGTTAGAAAAATCAATCATATACTTGCAGAATGATACAACAGGGTCCTCCCTCTCTTTCCAGTTAAACCACAGCTTCAGTAGCTAAATTGTACTTGTGAAACACTTATTATGTGTCAGACAGACACTTTAGCAAGTGTTAGGATAGGTACAGTATATGCAGATCAGACAGAGTCCCTGTCCCACATGGGAGTCCCAATCTAAACAGAAGGGAGAAAAGGAATTTTTAGGAGCTATTTTCCTCCTTATTGGAAATGCCTTTTCCAGTATATACATTTCCATTTTTTTTCCTAACTAGCTCTTTGTGACCACATTTCAGGTTCTCCTGCTCTCTCTTCTTTTCTCCTCATTCTTAATTGGAACAAGATAGATAATAGCCATAACTAATCCTCCTTAGTGAGCACCCAGTTCCCTGAATTCTGTGACTCTGGAACCAAGGTGTATTCCTTTATTAAATACCTTTTTCCTGCTATTTTTTTTTAACAATGCAAATGCCTGGTGGAGTTATGCTAGTATTCCCTTATGAAAGTCCTGTCAAAGTAAGTGGCCCAGGATGTTGATTCTAAAGAAGCAGCACTGCCATTTTCCAACACCCTACATTCTGATCCTTAGACTGCAACTTCCTTGAAGGCCAGGGACCATGTCTAACTAATATCTACCAATGTATTCTTTCCCAGCACTTAGTACAGTGCTTTGCAGCTAGTATGCATTTAATAAATATTATTACTACTGAGCAGTCCGTTTCAGGAATGCACTGCGTACTCCGAATGGGAAAGGACTAGAAACAGGGTCCCTAAAAATTGCCTACTTCTCTTAAGCCAAATATGACCCACCAGATTCTTCACTAGAGTAATTCTGGTATTTATTAAATGCTTACTGTGTGCCAAGTCACTATGGCTAGCACTGGGGCAGCAACAAGATAATCAATCAGTCACAGTCCCAGACCCACATGGGGCTCATAATCTAAGAGGAAGAGAAACATCAGAAGACCGTGACTGTTGACCTTTACTGTTGAAGATCAAAACTCTTTAGAAGATGAGTACCATTAAGTACGTAATTATTATGTCATGGAAAATTAGGGCACCATGTGACGACGAGAACAGTTGTCCCCTAGAAAAAGTACAGCACTTTTTGCATGTGAACCAGGCAGGTAAAGAGCTAATGTATCAGCACTGAGAGAAACTAGAATGGAATTGCTCCAGCACAAACTGCAAATTAGTATTTGTCCATTGTGAGGTCCTTGAGAACTGGGACCATGTGCTTCTGGTGTATGCTCCCTAGCACTTAATTTCTTACTGGAGTGCTTTAGTGCTGGTCAACCTTTAGTATGTGTCTGAGGCCTATACCCATGGCACACTACAGTGCTTTACACACAGTGAGCACTCAATAAGTATGATTGAAGGAATATCATATCTGGCTTCTGAAACAATTGCATCAGCTACACTTATTTAATATTTTCCCATTTGATGTTCAATATGAAATGGCAATATGGGATCACAAACAACAAGGCCGTGAAACAAAGTCAGCCTATGAGTAGTGAAACACTGCCCAATTTGACATTGTTTTTCTGGTAGAAAAATGCAGAGGATGGTTGACAATAGTATACCCAAACACTGCTGCTGAATGTGAAGCTGAAATAAAGTGCCCAAAGGAAATCCCTTAAGAATTCAGTAAGAAGCAGCCTCAGACAATGACTGGGCCATTGCAACTGAATGTAGGAAGACATCTGGCTGACCAGTTGGCATTCTGCAGTCATGGAAAAAGAAAACAGGCCAAGAAAATCATGTAACTGGGGCAAAAGGAAAAGCAACAAGAGGCACTACAGGCAGCAACCATGTGAACATAGCAGAATACACAGTGCAGTTGCTACTGCTAGTACTTCATCAGCATTTTCAGCTACACCCATGTCAATAGGATAAGAATGATCTTCAAATAGGAAGGAAAACTATTTTCATATTTTGTGACTGTTTAAGAGTTGAAACCCGAAACATACAGCAATCATCTTGAGCACTTTATGCCCTTCTCTAGTAATAATGATAATGATGGTATTTGTTAAGCGCTTACTATGTGCCAAGCACTGTTCTAAGCCCTGAGGTAGATACAAGGTAATCAGGTTGTCCCATGTGGGGCTCACAGTCTTAATCCCCATTGTACAGATGAGGTAACTGAGTCACAGAAAAGTGAAGTGACTTGCCCAAAGTCACACAACTGATAAGTGGTGGAGCTGGGATTAGAACCCATGACCTTTGACTCCCAAGCCTGTGCTCTTTCCACTAAGCCACGCTGCTTCACTACCAAGCTATTTTACTATATATAGTAATTAGGAATACAAATTTCACAGTGAAATACATTGGATCACTAGAGGAATTACACCTGTAAAAATGTGAATGATGATATTGCATAATGTCCAAAAAATCTGGTCAGACATTTTATATCAAAACATAAGATATTGTTTAGAAATACTGAGTTTCTGCATGACAATATAAGACTTGTTTAAAAACATTATGAACAAATATATTTTTAAAAGCTATGCTTTCTAATTTTGCAGCTAATATCAGACTGTGATATAGGCAAGGGTTCTTTCTTGCTAACAGGGCTTGTGCATTGGGAGTCTCAGGTTGATTTCATTGTATTAGCCAATACTGTACCTGGAAAGTTGAACTTTGATTAATGCTAGAGCATCTTCTAAATATTAATGCTTAGACTTTGTCTTTTTCTTTAGGAGAATGCAAGAGAATGTGGTGGAGTCCTGGGCCTTAATGCTAAACCTATTCTGATTCTGATTCCCCTGATTTTAACCCTTTTGTCAAGGTGACACTGACTGATTTCTTCTTTGGCATGCTAATACATGGATAAACTGTGAACTGAAATATGGTGCAACATAGAAGAAATGAAATATAGTCCAAACATCAGCATTTCATGATTTTAAACTGTGGGTGATATAAACTCTTTAAGATATGTTGACAAAAAAGTATATCTTTTTACTTTGCAAGTCATGCAAATGTAACATTTCCATGATAATCACACTTCATCAGAAACAGGACATCAGCTGGTAGACGCAGGTGGCCATTTCTTTCTGCTTTGTCTCATTGGAAACAATTTAAAACTGTGTACTTTTTAAATAAAGTATATTAAAATCATAATTTCCTAGTTTGTTTTTCATCTGACTAGGGTTTCCACTCCGTTCTTTAAAAATGTAGAAGGGACTTAACCCTATTTTATAACTAGAATGCAATTCAGAAAATACATTTCATTTCTTATGTTGAATAAGTAACAGCTCTTCTAGCAGTTAGAACTGTTTTTGGTTTATTTACAGTAAATCCATGAATCAGAATTTGATGCCAGGGAATAGACTATAGATAACCATATTTCAAAATACAGTCACACATAGCAAAATTTGGTATTTATTGTAAGCATTCAACAGCTCATTGGATTATTGCATCAAAACACTCTTTTCAAATAAAGTTAAAAAATCTCATAATAAAGTGAATGGAAAGGAGTTAAAAGCATGTAAGCTAAATCTTATTATATTTACATATTGATTTATAGATGATATATTCAATCAAAGTCCTAATTTAGTCACTGAATCCTTCAAATATTGATTTCCACTATTTCTGAATTTGAATTAAAAATTAGCAATATCCTTAAAATTTTAAAGATGTAAATAAAGAAAGAAACTGTCATCTGAGGACAAAAATTCCTTGGGAATACTTGGAGTTCCCATATCTCTCATTGGAATCTTACATAATATTCAATGTTAGTTGTGAAGATAGACATATCTGTTCTTGACCTTTTTTTAAAAAAGGACAGTTTCCACAAAGATTTTTAAAAAATTATTTTCACTTATAAGAAAGAATAGTAGTTCCAAGAGTTTATTCGTGGATCTAAATGTGTGAATGATCAGGTAATTGAAAACAAGTTATATACTTTACTCATTATATCCAGATATTGGAGGCCCCCAAATCCTACATGCTTCAAATATCTGGGTAATTGAGGTCAAAATACATTCTGGGCCTCAATTATTTGAATCTGCATGTGTAGGCAGAGATAAAAACTCAGGTAATATGAACATTAGAAAAGATATATCCTGGACATAAAATAACAAACAGCTTAGGGTCTTGCAGCTATTAATTAAATGAAAAAAATGGTCCTAACATGATTGAATCTCAAATGCAATGTCTACATAATTTAGTGTTGCACTTGGGCAAATAGAAAATCCTAACTACGGATTCAGTGAATCTGAATCTGAATGGGCCTGATGAATGCTTCATTTAGCAATGGTAAACGATACTGTCAGTACCAGTATCAGCAGTATTTCATGTAGAACAATGCATTGGCCCTTGTAAATTACTTGAGAACTGATCTACCAGTGGGTCCTATTGTAATTTGAGGAGAAACCTGGAATGAAGGTGACAAGGGTATGGTGGAAATCCACACGGAAATAGGTCATGAGAGACCAGAATTTGATCTTACCACAACCACATTTCCACATTCACTTTCTCCTGGGTTGGACAGAGGTGGCAGAGTTGTTTTGAATTGCACAGACACAGTCAGGAGAGATCAGGGTTTGTCTTGATATAGACCCTCCTGCCCTATACTTCCTTAACTTTCCTTTAGCCCAATCTGTGTTTTTTTTTTATAACAGCCTTGTCTCGCTCACTATGCATTTTATCTATAAAGCCCAATTGATTAGATTGGCATGCAGGGGCCAGAGAAAGCCAACACATACTTTGATTCCTTATTGATATGAACAGGCTAAATATAAAAGTGAATTTACAATGCCTTAGATGCAACACAGAGACAGAATTCAAACATAGCCCTCAGGTCTCATAATAGCAAAACCAATAAAAATAGGAATAAAATAGCATATTTAGCATAATAGCAGAGTGGCTCAATGGAAAGAGCATGGGCTTGGGAGCCAGAGGTCATGGGTTCAAATCCCAGCTCCGCCACTTGTCAGCTTTGTGACTTTGGGCAGGTCACTTAACTTCTCTGAGCCTCAGTTCCCTCATCTGTAAAATGGGGATTAAGACTGTGAGCCCCACGTGGGACAACCTGATCACCTTGTATCCTCCCCCAGCGCTTAGAACAGAGTTTTGCACATAGTAAGCGGTTAACAAACGCTATTATTATTATTATTATATTCCTGGCAACTTAAAAACCAAAAAGCAAAGAGCATATAATGCAGGAAACAAGAAGTAGATGAATATGGAATATGAAAATAGAGTATCAGATTTGCAAAATCTGTAGAAAAGCAATGAGTCTAAGATTCATCTGTAAAATGGGAATAAGATATCTGATCTCCCTACTGCTTAGACTGTGAGCCCCATGACAAGGACTGTGTTTGATATGCTTATCTTGCATTTACACTGTGGCACATAGGATTGCATTTAATAAATATCATTATTATATTCCCTCCAGCAAGCAGGTTAGTCTGAAATAGATAGAATACCAAACTGATAGCCTTTTAGCAAGTGGTAAATTGATACAGAATGAGAAATAGAATATACAATGTAGAATAGCAAACCCGTAATCCCTTGAACAATCCCCAACCAATTGATATAGAAATTCACCCTGTCATTAACACTGTATCTTCAACCCATGCAAATGGTGCTAATGGGGAGGACTCTTGCTGCATCTCTCCATCACCATCTCCAGGAGATGACTGAGCAATCAGCTGCCTAAAGACCCCTCATCTCCTTGTACCTGCTTTTCATGGCTCTGGGCTTTAGAGGAAGATGAAAAGATGAAACACATCTCTTTATTGTCCTTCAAGACAATGAACAGTTTGGGTTTAAGTGGGAGAATGTCAGATATGGTGGGACTGAGCTTACATACCTCAACAGGAAAAAATAGTGTTCTATGTGCTTTGCCTGATATCAGAGAGAAATTATTTGAGCTGATGGATGACTATAGATACCTTTAAAATTCTGGATGTTGACCCTCCCCTTCCACCATGGATCCGTAGATGCATCTGGGCCCCTGGAGTCTGTGAGAATGGCTGGGCAAGGGAACTCAGACCATGTGAAAGGTTTCTTTTCCATTTTTCTTTGTTTTTAAGGATTTCATATTTTCTTTTGTGAAGGTGGATAAGAGGAGATGGGGAAAAATAAAATTTCTGTAGACAGAATCCAGAAAGAACAAACATTCCATCAAATACATATGGATATTGTGGGCTTCTTGAGGGCAGGGAAAGTGTCTTCCCTCTGCTGTAGTCTCTCAAGTGAATAGTTCAATGTTTTGCTCAAAACTATCACTCAGTAGGGGCTCCATAAATGCCACTGATTGATTAATTATTCATTCATTCATTCAATCGTATTTATTGAGCGCTTTACTGTGTGCAGAACAATGTACTAAGCGCTTGGGAAGTACAAGTTGGCAACGTATAGACAGTCCCTACCCAACAGCGGACTCACAGTCCAGAAGGGGGAGACAGACAACAAAACAAAATGTATGAACAAAATAAAATAAATAGAATAGTAAGTATGTACAAGTAAAATAAATAGAGTAATAAATCTGTACAAACATATATACAGGTGCTGTGGGGAGGAGAAGGAGGTAGGGTGGGAGAGATGGGGAGGGGGAGAGGATAAAGGGGGCTCAGTCTGGGAAAGCCTCCTGGAGGAGGTGAGCTCTCAGTAAGGCTTTGAAGGGAGGAAGAGAGCTAGCTTGGCAGTTGTGCGGAGGGAGGGCATTCCAGGCCAGGGGGAGGACATGGGCAGGGGGTCGATGGTGGGACAGGCGAGAACAAGGCACAGTGAGGAGGTTAGCAGCAGAGGAGCGGAGGGTACGGGCTGGGCTGTAGAAGGAGAGAAGGGAGGTAGGAGGGGGTGAGGTGATGGAGAGCCTTGAAGGCGAGAGTGAGGAGCTTTTGCCTGATGCGTAGGTTGATTGGTAGCCACTGGAGATTTTTGAGAAGGGGAGTAACATGCCCAGAGCGTTTCTGCACAAAGATGATCCAGGCAGCAGCGTGAAGTAGAGATTGAAGTGGTGAGAGATAGGAGGATGGGAAATCAGAGAGGAGGCTGATGCAGTAATCCAGTCGGGATAGTAATTATGCCTACCTGTCCTTGGGACATTATAGGTGATGCTATTGATGGGAAGATTTTATTCATTTATTCATTCATTCAGTCGTATTTATTAAGCACTTACTGTGTGCAGAGCACTGTACTAAGCGCTTGGGAAGTACAAGTTGGCAACATATAGAGACAGTCCCTACCCAACAGTGGGCTCACAGTCTAGAAGGGGGAGACAGAGAACAAAACAAAACATATTAACAAAATAAAATAAATAGAATAAATATGTACAAATAAAATAAATAAATAGAGTAATAATAAATAGAGTAATAAATATAGTAATAATTTCTTGTTATTGGTTTTATTGGTCTTGTGACTTTGGTTTTATTGAATTTTTGGCTGTATATTCAGGTCACAGGGTTTCAGGTCATTTTCAGCTGACAGCAAGAAGAATAGAGTAATTTTATCACTGTGTAGCTCATAGGAGTGTGGCTGATGAGTTTGACCGATGAGAAACAGTCCATTCCACATTGTGTGCAAGTAATAAATGCATCTTGCTACACTGTTGCATTTGTTTCTTGCATTTGTTGCCCATGGTTTTCCCCTTTGGTGTCATGATCAGCTTCAAGGATCATCCTACTCCAAGGTGGCCTTCCGCTTTCTAGTAGCTCTGCCCCTGACTGAAGTCTCTCTTCCTGTTGCCTCCAAGCATTATGCTTCTTTGTTGCATTGTTTAAGATTTAGTTTTATTGTGTCCTTAAAGCATCTCTTCTGTCCAAACTGTTTGGTTACTCCAGTCCAGCTAACTCACCACAGTGCAGATGTCTGGGAGTTCTGTTTTTGTCCAGAACAATCAAACAATTCTAGTAATTGCCAGAATCCATGTCTACTAAGGAGATCAGATGTTTCTGAAGGTCCACAAACAGAGGGCTTGATTTTGTTTCCTCCGCTTCTGCATCTGAAGTGCAGCAAAGATCTTCTGTGCCACAGTGTGGTACGAAACCACATTGAGAATCTGAGAGCACATGGTTAATGATAGTCTTCACTGCTGAAAGGCTACGGCTAGGGACTTGCTGGAAATGGAGAGCAGTAAGAGCCCAGGATAGTTTCCACATATAGCTCTCTCCCCTTTTATCCTGAAGATGGTGATATTGGTAGCATCTTTGTAATCCTGTGGTACTTCCTCAGTATTCCATATGTTGAGAAAGAGCCTGCGCAGGCTACTGAGAAACACATTCCTTCCATATATAATGTTCTGACACAAAGGACTATAGGCAGAAAGCCAACCAACACTGCCAGAAAAACAAACCTACTTGTTTGCGTCAGTCACTTGTGTTTTGTTGATCCCCAACTCAGTACCACCTCTACCAAACAGAGGTCTCTGACTTTAGTGAGAGATCTGAGCCAGGAAGAAACATGCTGCTAAACAAAGTGAATGAGAAATCACCATGTTTGTTGTTATGGAGTTAGGTGACATTGGTTTTATTGAATTTTTGGCTGTATATTCAGGTCATAGGGTTTCAGGTCATTTTCAGCTGACAGCAAGAAGAATAGCTTTCCTTTAATCTCCATTTTCCTTTCAAAATCACAGCAACTGAGTGAAACCCTGGGTAGAACCAAGAAAAAACTATTTTTAAGAAAAGGTGAATTTAATAAATTAGTTGGTGTGCTGCAGATTCATTATAGAATCCCATCAGTAGGATCACATCAGTTTTCAGGATGAAAGCCAGAATTGGGGAAGATTAATTGAGAAAATCATAGTTTAGGGGATTAGAACTGACAAAAATAAATGATTCTTTTTTCTTTCCTTTTTGAGGTATTCAAAATTGTGTACTCCTAATTCATTGCTGGCTGTTGTATTACTTAATGAACTTAATTCTCCACTTCGAGCTGGTAAGGGAATTAACCATATGCCCTACCAGGCTCGGGGGGAGAGAAAAAAGCCTAGGGAACCGTCTCTGCCTCCCTCCCTTATTCTTATCCTGGACCCCAGGGGAGGATGGGCTTTGGCTGCCAGCGGTCTATGCCATTTGGCAACAAAAGCGTTTTTCTAAGGCCCTTCAAAGAGTTGCCAACAACACTTTAGTTGAAAGGCACTCCCAGCCCTGGTGTGAGCATCAGTATTAAAGCAGCTATAGAACTGTCAACTCTGTCCCTTGAAAGATGCCAGCTCTGTCTTCTTCAAGGCCTTCATGGCCAAGGAAGTGCAAGAGCATTATTAATAAATTACCACTCAAAACCTCAGTAAAAAAAATGAGCAGCTTATCTCTATTCTCCTCTTCCCCATCTCAAAAGAACACAGCGAAGAATGAATTTTTTATATTATTTTCCTGGCATGTCAATCAACCAATTGTATTTATTGAATGCCAATTGTGTACAGAGCACTGTACTGAGCTTTTTCATTCACTCATTCATTCATTCATATTTATTGAGTGCTTACTGTGTGCAGAGAACTGTACTAAGTCCTTGGGAAAGTACAGTACAGCAATAAAGAGAGACAATCCCTGCCCACAACGAGCTCACAGTCTGGAGGGGGGAGACAGACATCAATACAAGTACACAGACATCAATATGAATAAATAAAATTACAGATATATAAGTGCTGTGGGGCAGAGAGAAGGGAGAGGTGAGGAGGAGTGAGACGTTTTTGCTGCTTGTTTTTGTCCTGAGCGTTTCTGTAATAATAATAATAATAATAGTATTTGTTAAGCGCTTACTATGTGCAAAGCACTGTTCTAGAAAGATAATCCGGGGAACAGAATGAAGTACGGACTGGAGTGGGGAGAGCAGGAGGTTGGGAGGTCAGTGATGCAGTAATCTAGGCTGGATAGGATAAGTGATTGTAATACTACTACTAATAATAATTATGGTATTTGTTAAGCACTTACTATGTGTCAGGCACTGCACTAAGCCCTGGGGTAGATAAAAGCAAATCGGGTTGGACACAGTCCCTGTCCCACGTGGGACTCACAGTCTCAAATTCCCATTTTACAGATGAGGTAACTGAGGCCCAGGGAAGTGAAGTGACTTGCCCAAGGTCACACAACAGACAAGTGGCAGAGCTGTGATTAGAACCTGCGACTTCTGACTCCCAAGCCCGGGCTCTTGCCACTAAGCCATGCTGCTTCCTTAACATGGTAGCAGTTTGGATGAAGAGGAAAGGGCAGATTTTAGCGATGTTGGGAGAATACAATATCACAGAGTTTGTAATTACATTCCCTGCCCACAAGTAGCTTACATTGTTACTCATCTTACTCAACTGGGTGTGTGGTTTTTTGCAAGGCTCAATAGAGTTGGTAGCTATCTAGTCGGAGTAATAGGATTCATATTAACCTAGTTCTGCTATAATTGTTTTCCAGTACAATCTTGTGTGTTCGAAAAAGTATGTCACAGAAATCATTGATTCACTGGCAGTTAATGGTGTAAGAGTACATGATTCAAAGAAACCACCATGACTGACATTTTGTAATGCAAATTCCTATATTATTATTGTGTATTGGGTGTATTTTCATAGTAATAATAATAATGCTAATAATAATGGCTTTCATTAAGTGCTTACTATGTGCAAAGCACTGTTCTAAGTGCTGGGGAGGTTACAAGGTGATCAGGTTGTCCCACGGGGGGGCTCACAGTCTTCATCCCCATTTTACAGATGAGGCACAGAGAAGTGAAGTGACTTGCCCAAAGTCACACAGCTGACTGTTGGCGGAGCCAGGGTTTGAACTCATGACCTCTGACTCCAAAGCCTGTGCTCTTTGCACTGAGCCACGCTGCTTCTCAGTAAAAAACAAATGAACAGCTGTGTTATTTTACTGCATTAAATGCAGCACTGTAAAGGTGTGGTACAGTGAAATACTGGTGGGGCAGTAGGTAAAGCTGGGGTTCTGTACTGTACAGTAATGCTGGCACAGTTCTGTACATCTCGTACAGTTTCATAACCCAGAGGAAGAATCTTGGACTCATAGAAGCAGCAGACTGAGAATGACTCAGAAAAGCAACGTGGCCTAGTGGATAGATCATGGGTCTGGGAGACAGAAGGACTTGGGTTCTAATCCTGGCTCCATGATTTGTCTGCTGTGTGACCTTGGAGAAGTCACTTGGCTTCTCTGTGTCTTGGTTACCTCATCTGTAAAACAAGGATTAATACTGTGAACCCCATGTGGGGTGTGGGGAATCACATCCAATCCATCATCAAAACCTGCCGGTCTCACCTCCACAACATTGCCAAGATCCGCCCTTTCCTCTCCATCCAAACCGCTACCCTGCTCATTCAATCTCTCATCCTAGCCCGACTGGATTACTGCATCAGCCTCCTCTCCGATCTCCCATCCTCCTATTTCTCCCCACTTCATACTTCACGCCGCTGCCCAGATCGTCTTTGTGCAGAAACGCTCTGGGCATGTTACTCCCCTCCTCAAAAATCTCCAGTGGCTTGGCTACCAATCAACCTATGCATCAGGCAAAAACTCCTCACCCGCGGCTTCAAGGCTCTGCATCACCTCACCTCCTCCTACCTCACCTCCTTTCTCTCCTTCTACAGCCCAGCCCGCACCCTCCGCTCCTCTGCTGCTAATCTCCTCACTGTGCCTCGTTTTCACCTGTCCTGCCGTCGACCCCCGGCCCACGTCATCCCCCTGGCCTGGAATGCCCTCCCTCCGCACATCCGCCAAGCATCTCTTCCTCACTTCAAAGCCCTACTGAGAACTCACCTCCTCCAGGAGGCCTTCCCAGACTGAGCCCCCTCCTTCCTCTCCCCCTCCTCCCCCTCCCAATCCCCCGCCTTACCTCCTCCCCCTCCCCACAGCACCTGTATATATGTATATATGTTTGTACGTATTTATTACTCTATTTATTTATTTTATTTGTACATATTTATTCTATTTATTTTATTTTGTTAACATGTTTTGTTTTGTTGTCTGTCTCCCCCTTCTAGACTGTGAGCCCGCTGTTGGGTCGGGACCGTCTCTATATGTTGCCAACTTGTACTTCCCAAGGGCTTAGTACAGTGCTCTGCACACAGGAAGCACTCAATAAATAAGATTGAACGAATGAATGAATGAAAGTATGGGCTGTGCTCAATTTGATTAGCTTGTATCTCTACCCCAGCACTTAAAATAGTGCCTGGCACATAGTAATGCTATATAAATATATATATGTATTATATATATATATATATATATGTATATATAAAGACTCCACACAAATGTGCCCAACTAGTTCATCCAAAGCCGAATCTCTACTTGCACTAGTAACATTTGTTTTCTGTCCAACTTGAAGTGTAGGAAGTGTTTTATAATTCCCTAATAGCATTCTATCCAAATCACGCAATGAAACACAGCTATAGAAGAGCTAAGTGCATTGTATTGTTGATAATTACTAGAATTTCAGACTAGTTTCCCTCATAAGAAGCAGCATGGTGTAGTGGATAGAGCACAGGCCTGGGAGTCAGAAGTTCATGGGTTTTAATCCTGTCTCCTCCACATGTCTGCTGTGTGACCTTGAGTAAGTCACTTCACTTCTCTGTGCCTCTGTACCTCATCTGTAAAATGGGGTTCAGATTGGGAGCCCCACGTAGAACAGGGACTGTGTCCAAACCGTTTTGCTTGTATCCACTCCAGTGCTTACTACAGTGCTTGGCACATAGTAAGCACTTAACAAATACCATTATTATTATTATTATTATTTAATGGCCCAAAGAAAACAGTTTCATCAATTTATTATAGGGAATTCACTATAGCAAATATAGGGAAATAATTTTCCCATAGCTCCAAATTGTGCCTCTTGATACTCCAGTATTGTAGGAAATACTGTGAATCCTTTCATAACATTTTAGTGCACTATTTGTCTAGAACATGAGGTAATAGTAGGAGATTACAGCTGACAAAATATGGCCGTAATTTGGTCATTTCCCTATCAAAGTGGGAAGCACTGTACCAAGCACTTGGGAGAGTACAACCATAACAAGACATTTGTTCTCTTTCCCTGAGGAGATCAAAATTGTTGTCCTTTAGGTTCATTTTTCATGTCCCACCTAGAACTCCATAACTTTTCAGAAAAATCCCAAAGATTTAGAATCCTGGAAGCTAATGTGCAAAGGAGAAATCCCTGCTACGTAAGCTTGTTGTGGGGAGGCAAAATGTTTACCAGCTCTGTTCTGTTGCACACAATAAGCACTCATTAAATAAAAGTGATTGATATATATGTGATTAATTGGTATATGAACAGTCTCCCATTTTTAATTTGTTTTTAAATGCTGTCCTATTGCATTTAAGGGAATGCAGGCTTTCTGGGAGAACCTTTTCAATCCCAGGAGGTTGCAAAACACAATTCAGTGAAAGCACATGGCATAAACAATATGGACCCTCTCTTAATGTGTTCTAGTTTAGAATTTAGAACTATTTCTTGGTTTCAGAAATAATTTATTAAAGATTAGATGAAAGGATAGCAGCTGGTGAGGGGAAGGCACAAGGTGGCATTGTTCCTGAAAGGACAAGACCTCTAGAACAAAACTTTGAAACACACCAGAATTAAAGTCCAACCTTTGTTTGTAAACTTATAAAATTGTGGGTTTGGAATTAATTGGACTGGATTGCTTTCCAGTTACCAGTTAACATAACACTTGGAGCTATTATGCAACCATGACTCAATGAGACCTTTAGAACACAACTTTGAAGCATGTTGGAATTAAAGGACAAACTTTGTAAATATTTGAAATTGTGGGTTTGAATTAATCTGAGTTGTTTGCTTGCCAGTTACCAGTAACTTATAACACTTGGAGCTTTTTATGCAATCATGGGAAAACTTGCAAGTTTTTTGAGATTTCAGTTCAGGAAGAAGGACTAAACTCAGGAAAGCCTCTTAGGTTACATTAGTTTCAGCATGGCTTGATGGTGATAGTAGTATTTAAAGAAAATCCAAGATCAAACTTGAGCTCCCAAAATGTTAGTGAAATTCCCAAGTTTAATTTAGATGATTGCATGAAGACTTGGAATTTCTCCTTCTTTGGATTGATTATTTGCTCTGATTAGAACAGAATCTTGGGAGAAACATGGATAATTGACAATTTTTTTTACCTTTATTTCCCAGCACCTGATTCAGTGTTTGCTCAACTGGCAAAATGACTAAAAAGAGCATATCATTTAACAATAGTAGTTTTAAAGCTCAGTAATCATAAAATCGTAAAGTCTTGATGTGGTGTGAATTCTTTACCATAGGATTCATTGTCATTGCTTTCATGGTTCAATATTGTATTACAATGGAAATTTTTTCAGCCTATTGAAGCAGCAATCAACCTTGGATGACTACAGATGTCTGTAAATGTAGTTAGGGGATGAAGAAATTGTCTTTTCTTCTCATCTTTATACCACGCGTAAGAAGCAGATGCTGGAAAGTCCACTGACACCACTATAAGCATCTTCGAGGATTACTCTGCCCTGGAAGAATTTGAAATGTGGTTCATGACATGGTTTAGAATGTAAACAGAGGCATTGAGGACAGAGGGACCTGGACAAGTTTTGGAAGATCTTGCTCAGTGGAAATAATTTCCCTTACAAGTCAAGCCTCTCTGTGTGCCCTTAGCCGCAGCTGGATGCATTTTCAGCTATCTACAATTTCACTTAAATCAGTCAATCTATCAGTGGTATCTATTGAGTACTTACTGTGTGCATAGCACTGTACTAAGCACTTGGGAAAGTACAACACAACAGAATTGGGAGGTATGTTCTCTGGAACACATATCAAGGGCTTAAAGGGTATAGAGCCAAGTACATTCTGTTTCCCCAAAATGCCCTGGAAAATGGGCAGGAAGTTGAGAGCATTGTTCGAGCTGAGTCCATGCAATCCTTGTCCCAAACAGCAAAGCCAGGTCTATTAATGGAAATCGACAGTCTAGAAGCAGCATGGCTTAGTGAATAGAGCACGGGCTTTGGAGTCAGAAGAACCTGGGTTCTAATTCCAGCTCCTCCACGTGTCTGCTGTGTGACCTTGGGCAAGTCACTTAACTTCTCTGTGACTCAGGTACCTCACCTGTAAAATGGGGATGAGTGTGAGCCCCATGTGGGACAGAGCCTGGGTCCAACCTGATTAACTTTTATGTACCCCAGCCCTTAGAACAATGCTGGGCACATAGTAAGCACTGAACAAGGACCATTATTATTATTATTATTATTACAGGATACCTGCTGACCACCCTTCTGACCCCTGCGTATAATAATGATAAACATGTTATTATTATTATTATAACAAGGGAACTCACTGATGGCTAAGCATGTTGCTCTTTGTGGAAATGGAGGGTGCTTGGATCAAGCTTACCGCATTAAGGTAAGAGGTCATAGAACAGTATGATTTAGTGGGTGGAGCATGGGCCTGCGTGTCAGATGGAGCTGGGTTCAAATCCTCGGTCTGCCACTTGTCTGCCGTGTGACCTTGGGCAAGTCACTTAACTTCTTTGTGCCTAAATTTCCTCATCTTTAAAATTGGGATTAAGAGTGTGAGCCCCATGTGGGACAAGGACTGTGGCCAACCTGATTAATGTGTATCTACTCCAGCGTGGCACATAATAAGCGCTTAACAAGCACCACAATTATTATCTTGAATCTGGATGGTGTCGGCATGGAATTCCAAGTCTTTTAAAATGGAACCACAGAAGTTTGTTGTAAGCACAGACCAGATTGGCTCACAAAGACACCTTTTTGAAAATAAGTGAATTCATTAGCCAGCCTGGCTAATAGCTACTACATTTGACTTTTAGCTATGATTTCAACTTATTTTGTTCAGGTGTGCTACTCGAGAACAGTTACCTTTCATCCTAGTTTGGAATGGTAGTAGAAACTACCTGAAACTACCTACTATGCTGCTGGGGAAGCAGCGTGGCTCAGTGGAAAGAGCCCAGGCTTTGGAGTCAGAGGTCATTGGTTCAAATCCCAGCTCCGCCACTTGTCAGCTGTGTGACTTTGGGCAAGTCACTTCACTTCTCTGGGCCTCAGTTCCCTCATCTGTAAAATGGGGATTAAGACTGTGAGCCCCCCTGTGGGACAACCTGATCACCTTGTAAACTCCCCAGCGCTTAGAAAAGTGCTTTGCACATAGTAAGTGCTTAATAAATGCCATTATTATTATTATTATTACAAAGTATTTATTGCAAACCCAGTGGGTGTAAAGTATGGCACTAGATACATGGAAAAGTTCAACAGAGGTGCGAGATATGTTTTCTTCCCATAAAGAACTGTTTTTTTATTTTGCAGTGTGCAAATAATCATGGATATATGTAGAGTACTCCTTATGATAATTTGAACAAGATCAAATCTCTATCGGTAGTTATAATTAACTCTTAGTTGAGTTTGCATATGACTAAGCTTGCCAGTGACCCAATAACATGTTCTGCCACAACACATTGTCATCTTCATAACTGTTAATTAGTAATATCAACTAATAATAGCTGAACTTTTCTTTAAAACATTAATGCTAGTTTTCAAAATGTTTCCCAACTCACATTTTACCCTATTCTCCCATACTTGTGATCATTATGGGAGATGATTGCTCCTGCTGGACAGTAAACTCCTCCACTAGATTGTAAACTACTCCGGAGCAGGGATTATGTCTACTCTCCCAAGTGCTTAGTACAGTGCTCTGTGCAGATGAAATAATAAATACCATTACTTCACTGATAATACATCTGGTGGCAGTGAGCACCCGCAGCCAGAAGACATACAGTACAAGTGCAAAAGGTTGGAGTTGTAATTTTTATAAAAATTCTAGCTTGCTGGAGGCTGAATTTTTTTAGACTGTGAGCCTAAGTTAATATGCATGGCTGAGCAGATGCATGTAACAATCCAATGGAATTCAGTTTGTCAGAGAAGCATGTGTGTTTGAATCTCAAGAAAGAAAGGGGGGAGTCTTTTATCCTTTCCTCTTTCAAAACTCTTTATCCTGTATCTTGAATTTCCAAACAAATTGTAGATCACTGCTCTTCATTGCCAGCAAAATCCTAGTCAGGGTCCCTCTGGACTGGCTACTGAAGACTATTGTGAACTAACAGGCCCATGAATTTCACTCTGTGTCAGACCAAAATGAAACCTAGCCAACGTTGTCTTTGCAGCAAGATAGATAGGTGAAAAAATTCGAAAAGGGACATCCAGGTCTCTATCCTGAATTTGTTGATATTACCAAATTATTTCACATGATCAGCATACCTGAACCTCGGCAAATACTAAACAAATTTGCCTCCACTGAAAAATTTACCAAGACTCTGAGGCTACTCAGTAATGTCATGGCCTGTTGTTTAGGCCTTTTCCCCAACCCCACTGGTATGAAGCAGAGGTCAGGGGTAAGTCCAGCCTTTACGACTGATCCCAAGCTGCCATGTTTGAAAATGCAAGAAGGGTCCTGAAATCTGGAGGCAGCATGGTTTAGTGGAAAGAGCACAGTCTTGGGAGTCAAAAGTCATGGGTTCTAATCCCAGCTCTGCCACTTATCAGCTGTGTGACTTTGGGCTAGTCACTTAACTTCTCTGTGCCTCAGTTCCCTCATCTGTAAAATGGGGATGAAGCCTTTGAGCCCCACGTCGGACAACCTGATTACCTTGTATCTACCCCAGCACTTAGAACAGTGCCTGGCACATAATAAGCACTTAACAAATACCATCGTCATCATTCATTTATTCAATCATATTTATTGAGCGCTTATTATGTGGAAAACACTCTACTAAGCAGTTGGGAGAGTACAATTCATTCATTCAATCATATTTATTGAGCAATTACTGTGTGCAGAGCATTGTACTAAGCACTTGGAAAGTGTAATTCGGCAACAGAGACAATCCCTACCCAACAATGGGCTCGCAGTCTAGAAGAAAATCATGGTATTTGTTAAGTGCTTACTATGTGCAAAGCACTGTTCTAAGTGCTAGAGGAGATACAAGGTAATCAGTTTGTCCCACATGGGGCTCACAATCTAAATCCCCATTTTACAGATGAGGGAACTGAGGCACAGAGAAGTTAAGTGGCTTACCGAAGGTCACACAGCAGACAAGTGGTGGAGGTGGGATTAGGACCCACGTCCTCTGACTTCCAAGCCCGTGCTCTTGCCACTAAGTCAAGCTGCTTCTCTTACATTCATTCATTCAATCATATTTATTAAGTGCTTACTGTTTGCAGAACACTGTACTAAGAGCTTGGAAAGTACAAGTCAGCAATAAAGAGAAACAATCCCTGCCCACACTGGGCTTACAGTCTAGAAGGAGGGAGACAGACATCAAAACAAGTAAACAGGCATCAATATAAATAGACAGAATTATAGATATATACACATCTAAAGTAAATAGGCATTCATACAAATAAATTGAATTATAGATATATACATATATACATAAGTGCTGGGGGTCGGGGTGGTAGAGCAAAGGAAGCAAGTCAAAGCGATGGAGAGGGGAAGGGGAGCTGAGGAAAAGGGGGCCTTTTGGAGGAGGTGAGCCTTCAGTAGGGCTTTGAAGGGGGGAAGTGTGGTTGTTCGGTGGATTTGTGGAGGGGGGCATTCCAGGCCAGAGGTAGGATGTGGGCCAGGGGCCAACGGCAGGACAAGCAAGAACGAGGCACAGTGAGAAGGTTAGCACCAGAGAAGCTGAGTGTGTGGGTTGGGATAGAGGAGAGAAGGGAGGTGAGGTAGGAGGGGGCAAAGTGATGGAGAGCTTTGAAGCCAATAGTGAGGAGTTTTTGCTTCATATGGAGGTTGATAGGCAACCACTGGAGATTTTTGAGGAGGGTGGTGACATGGCCAGAACGTTTCTCTAGAAAGATAATCTGGGCAGCAGAGTGAAGTATAAACTGAAGTGGGGAGAGACAGGAGGTTGGGAGATCAGAAAGGATGCTGATGGAGTAAACCAGTCGGGATAGGATGGGTGATTGTACTAACGTGGTAGTTAGTACAATCTAACAACAGACACATTCCTGCCCACAATGAGCTCAGAGTCTAGAGGAGGAAACAGACATTAATATAAATAAATATATTGATAAATAAATTACAGATATATATGTATGTGCTGTTTGGATGGGAGGATGAAAGCACCCATTCTGCTTCCCAAACCTCTGGGAAACATTTCCAACTCAACAAGAACTACCATCTGGTGATGACTGTGCTCTGAAGGCACATCTTAAGATATTATGCAGATGATTATAAATCACTTGAAAGAGTTGGCAAGTGATAGAGTGTGGCAATAAGTCTGAAAAGAAAGAAGTTTCGTACCAGCCTTACCCAAAGAAACCCTATACACAATCTAAATTTCCCATCTGCAACTTGGAAATAAATGTTGTTTCAAAGTTTGGCCATCTAGACACCATACTATCCAATGAAGCAAAGATAGACAATGAAACACAAAACTAATCATAGATCTATAAATCCATGATGGTGTCTAATTTTTCAGGTTGTGATACCGGGATCTGGAACAACCCTAGATCACCCTAGAGCTTCCCTAGAACACCCATCTGGCTTCTCATACAGTTTATTCAGAATCAACTATGAATCATGTTCAGTAACAAATGGCAAAGCAAAACATCAGCAATAACGTACTGGCAGTGCTCATCACAACAGAGTTTCACTGGGTAGGGTATGTGAAGAGGAGTCATTATAACAGGACATCTTAGCAGCTATTTGAGTAGGGAGTTCGGAAGAAAGAGACAATGAAGTTCAGTCTCAGACTATGTAGGATAACAAGCTGATGAGATAACGTGGCAGAGAGTAATTAGGAGAGGGGTTCTCTCCATGCATAGGAAAAATAAGGATACCAAAAGGCAGATTTGAAAAGTGTAGAATTTGCTGCACATACCAGCTCTACAGTTTGTTATGGTGGAAAGAACACTGCTTTGGGAATCAGGAGACCTGGATTCTAAAATTTCAGTTCTGCCCGAGGGGAATTTGCTCTGCACACAATAAGAGTTCAATAAATATGATTCATTCAGATAAGGTTTCTGACTAAAGATCAACCCCATAAAGTTGACAAGCCCAGAAGGAATCCTGAAAATAGCTGGGTAATGTGGGCAAAGACTAGAGTGGCTACCAATGCAAGAGTTTGCTGGTTCATGGTGCTCTAACACAGTCTCAGCAGTATGTTGTGATTATATCAACCATTAATGTGTCCTGTGATGTAAGAAAACCTCATGTGTATTTTCACAAATTGCTGCATCCCCATGCTCCTACTTACTTTCTGCACTGTATGCCTAAACCAGGAACATGCCTGGCAGGGATGAGAGATTGTGAGTTGCATTGTATAAACCACTAACACTATAATAAATTTATCTGTGCAGGTTCTCATCCCTGAAGTCTCAGGTCTGAGGTTCATCTGTCTCTTGACAAGAGATTACCTTATAGCCACACGTTCAAAAGGCTCTTCCAATCAGTAGAATCATCTTCAGACAAGAAGAGCAGCTCTCTCTCTCTCTTTCTACCTATTTATCTCTCTTTTTCATTCAGTGGATGCCTCAATATCATCTTCAAAATGTATCTTCTTTTGTAGTTAGGGCTGTCTTAGAATCTTCAGACACCAAAGTAAAAAGGTAGCATATGCATATGAAGAAATTAAAGTATATGAGTACATTAAAGTCAGGTGTTTCTAGTGCATCATTATGATCATGTTGTGGGGTGCAACGAGAGGGTGAAAAGAAAGGAATAATTAGTTCATAATATAACAACTCTAAGAATAAATGGAAATGTGTTTTTCTTTTTTCAAATAATGAAGAAAAGCTGCTCATTAAGCCTGTAATAGGTTTTCCTGCTTCTGCCCAGTAATCTTAATAGTTGTCAGAAAGTATTTTATTGTGAAGAATATTTTTCTTACTTTGGTCTAACATTGGTGATGTAGCTGTCATAGTAACTTGAAAATGCAATCCTATGGCAACCCAGAGAGTATTTGCAGTGTAGCAGATGCTAAATAATCACCCTAATGCTTCATGGTTACTTGCTATTTATCAGATAATAATTGCTACCAAAAAAAATATTGTCTACAAAGCTCTCAGAAAGACTGGAAACAAAATCTTCAAGGTAAAGGCCAAGAATCATTTTCCATTGGTAAAGCCTCAGAAGCATTTACAAGTAGTTGTTTTATGGGAACACTTTAGCATAGCATTGCACAAGTCCGTTTTTTAAGCCATGAAATCCTTTTGACATATGGCTATCATTACATGTTTTCAGCTGTCTATCTTGCACAACTTCTGTCTTCCCAAAGGAAAGTATTTAGAAATCTTTTTTAAAATATATTTTATAATAATCACTTAACAGTAAACACAGCTCTGAAGCAGCCTCACAAAGCATGTAAATGACCTACAGCTCCCAAAGCACTGGATATTGTAGATATTTTCATCTCTTGACTGTGGCCCTTCAGGCATTACTGTTTCTGATTAGGAGGGAGCATGGATTTCTGAAAGGGGTTTTCTTTATAATGCCGCTGGTATATCCAGGGCAGCAAAATCGGAAACTGGGTCTTGCTTGGTCCTTTCCAATTAGGGCAATCCGGACTCCATCAGGCTTAGTTGCAGTGGAAATGCCTGAAAAGAGAAGGTATCAAAAGTGGGACAGTGAGAACGATGTAGGTATGTTAGAATTCTCAACAGTACACTAGGGACACATTTCCCTAACATAAAGTAGGGTCTCCCACTCTCCCCTAGCCAGTTTGATTTGAATGGAAAGATGACAGTCTTTTAGCAGACAAGATGAACACATTTTTCTTTTCCTCCCGTGGTAACAGTTGGTAGAACTTATCCATACCATATTCTTGGAAAAAAACCTCTACAATGGTTCTTTGATGTGGTCCTCCTCAGGAAAACTATCCAATACATCCTGAGGAAATTAAAATGCTTGGATCCAAATTTATAAGGCAGCATAGTTCCAGTCTCTGTTTAACAAAAAGCCATCAGATGTCCTATGTATGCCATTTTCTTTCTTGCCCAGAAGAAGAGATTGATATCAAACATAAGATGCTGAGCATCAGCTTTTACCATCTGTCAACTAAAATTTTGTTCTTGAATAGCAAAATCTATGAATCCCTAAAGGCATTTGTCTTCACCTCCTCCAAATCATAAGCTGTTTCCCAGAAATCTAAGTTCTCAAAATATGACTTGAAAGTTCAATGAAGGCAGAGATCAGGCATATGCTATAGTTCCCATGACAATAAGAACAGTGCTAAAGTCTCAGTGGGTGAAGATGATGATGAAGATGGAGAAGAACTGGTGGGGCTGAAATGCAGCATCGTTTTGAACTTTGTTGTTTGTAATATGGGCAAAGATGTTTTTCATAGTAATATTCTGGATATTTTTATATTTGCATGCAGACTTCCAGCTATAAATGCTCTCAGAAGTTTTCTTTTTGCAATCCTTCTTTTTTTAACTCTGCAAAATCCATAAAATTACCATTATCAAAAATGACTGAGAACCTGATTATTCCCATTTTTATCCAGTTGTCCCAAGACAATAATTGACCTTTTTCCTTCACTAAGGAATTTCCCCATATGCCTGCTTCTAAGAATTTCTTTGGATATGAATTCATTTCTCTTGAGGTTTCATTCCATGTTCCTGGAGTGAATTATTATTGGTTTAGAAAAACATAAATCTCTTAGTTTTCAAGAGATAATCTCATGGATTTTCAGATTTAATAACATGTTTTTCTGTCTTCATCTATGGCTTGCAGCCTTTATCCAGAATTCATGTGGAACTTGTTTATGAAGACTTAACAGCCTTTACTAGAAGGTCCAGCCTTGTGCTTTACCAGTCAAAGGTGAGCATGTAGCTTATCTTGCAAGAAGAAGGACAGATCTTGGATGATAATTTGAAAGTTTTTCTGAGGTACTGATTCTCTCTTTGAAGTAAAACTGAAAATAAGATTATACCGGGCTTCAAGTAATTCAAGCAAGTTATTCCTTAATCTGAGAAATTAAAAAATGCTGTCTCCAGCCCCATATTTGGAATGCTTTTAAAATGCAACAAATTTAGAAGACAGACTACGAGGACTGGGACTCAGGAGATTTGGGTTCTTATCCCAGTTCTGGCACTGGTCTGCCACGTGACCTTGGGCAAACCACTTAACCTCTCTGGGTCTCAGTTTCCTCATCTGCAAAATGGGATTACGATAGCAAAATGGCAGATAAGCATCGGTCAGTCAATCAATCATATTTATTAGTGTTTACTGTGTGCAGAGCTCTGCACTAAGTGCTTGGGAGAGTACAGTATAACAGAGTAGGTTGAAACGTTCCCTGTGCACAATGAGCTTACAGTCTCGAGGGGGTGACAGGCATTAATATAAATAAATCAATTATGTATATATACATAAGTGCTGTGGGGCTGAGGGAGGGGTGAATAAAGGGTACAAATCCAAGTGCAAGAGTAACAGAGGAGGGAGTGGGAGGAGTGAAAATGAAGGCTTATTTGGGTCCTTACCTCCTTCTTGAAGGAGATTCATTCATTCATTCAATTGTATTTATTGAGCGCTTACTGTGTGCAGAGCACTTGGGAAGTACAAGTTGGCAACATATAGAGACGGTCCCTACCCAACAACGGGTTCACAGTCTAGAAGGCTTTGAAGGTGGGAAGAGTAGTCATATGTCGGATATGAAGAGGGAGGGCATTCCAGGTCAGAGGCAGGCTTTAGGCAAGTGGTCGGTGGCAAATTGGATGAGACTGAGGTACAGTGAGTAGGTTGGCATTAGAGGAGCAGTGTGTGCAGGGTAGGTTGTAGTAGGAAATCTGGGCGATAAAGTAGGAGGGGGTAAGGTGACTGATTGCTTTAAAGCCAATGGGAAGGAGTTTCTTTCTGATGCAGAGATGGATGGGCAACCACTGGAAGTTCTTGAAAAGTGGGGAATTGTGGACTAAACGTATTTTTAGAAAAATGATCCAGGCAGCAGAGTGAAGTATGGACTGGAGTGGGGAGAGACAGGAGGCAGGGAGGTCAGCAAAGATGCTGATGCAATAATCAAGGCAGGATAGTAATAAATGCTTGGATTAACATGGTAGCGGTTTGGATGGAGAGGAAAGAGCAGATTTTAGTGATGTTGTGACAGTTGAACAGACAGGATTTGGTGACAGATTGAATATGTGGGTTGAATGAGAGAGAGGAATTGAGGATAAGACCAAGGTTACAGATTTGTGAGACAGGAAGGATGGTGGTGATGTCTACAGGGATGGAAAGTCAGGGGAGAATAGGGTTTGGGTGGGAATATGAGGATTCTGTCTTGGATATATTAAATTTGAGGTGTCGGCAAGTAAGCCAAGTAGAGATGTCCTGAAGTCAGGAAGAAATGAGAGATTGCAAGGAGAGAGATCAGGACTGGACATGTAGATTTGGGAATCATCCGCATAGAGTGGTAGTTAAAGCTATGGGAGTGAATGAGTTCTCCAAGGAAATGGGTGTAGATAGAGAGTAGAAGAGGCCCCAGAGCTGAGCCTTTCGGACTTCCACAGTGGCCAGTGTGATGGGAGGGAGAACCAGGAGTGGGCAGCATCAGTGTCAATATGATGTGTCGCCAGATTCACGTAGTGACCAACGCTGACCACAGACTGTGTATGTGAAGGTTAAAGCACTGTTCGTGTGACGGTTAGAGCACTGAGCATGTCAAAGTTAGAGCTGGCTGCTGTGCCACACTTAAAACTACCTTCCTCCTAGCATGTTCCTCCATTGCTGAGGCAACGTATTTGTCCTCAAAAGACTGAATAACCAAAAGGCCAAGCCATCACAAAAAGAGGGTCAGAGAAGTAGTGTGGTCTAGTGGAAAGAGCATACACCTGGAAGTCAGAGGACCTCAGTTCCAATCCCGCCTCTGCCACTTGTCTGCTCTGTGCAAGTCATTTACTTCTCTGTGCATTTGTTCCTCCATCTGCACAATGGGGATTCAATACCTGTTCTCCCTCCAACTTAGACTGTGGGTCCCACGTGGGACCTGATTATCTTGTTTCTCCCCAGCGCTTAGTACAATGCTTGGCACATATTAAGTGCTTAAATAATGCCACAATTACTATTGCTCAATCAGTGGTATTTATTGAGCACTTACTATGTTCTGAGCACTGTACTTAGTGCTTGGGAGTGAGTGTATGATACAACAGAATTAGCAGACGTGTTCCTTGGCCATTACAAACTTACAGTCTAGAGGATGATATTATTTTTAAAATGGCCTGCCTTCTGCTGCAAGTTCCCATGTACCTGTTAATAGAGCACAGTTTGAGGTTGGCTTTCAGTGTGTCTTTGTACCCTTTCCTCTGGTCACTTCTGAAGTGTGTCTCAAGTGCTAAATTCTACGTAAAAGATGATCTTGGGCATTATTTTATTGGTCATCTGCACAAGATGACCAGATCATTGAAGCTGAGCTCTAATCCTCATCATTTCTGTACTGGAGATCCCACAGCATTTCAGGACCTTGGTGTTCAGGTGAGATCAGTTCATTTTATGCTGGCTACCCACTTCAGCCAGTGTAGATGGCTTTGCGAAATTTGCTTGGCCAAGTGTTGTGATGGTAGCATGCAGGTACCATTGACTGATTTTTGTCTTCCAACTGGCTTCTCTTTATTTTCAGAGCCAGGAACCCGGGTTTCCAATACTGCACTGGCTATGTCGATACATATTTGCTTATTTGCTTTTCTTTTATGCTGCTGAACTTTTTTTACTGACTTTGTAAGATTTGTTTTATCAAAGCAATTATTAGGTGGTGACTTGTCCCTCTCATGATTTTTATTGGTTCTCCTATTACATCTTGGGATGTTGTCATCTCTAACAGAATTTTGTGAGAGCATTTTTCCCAAGGACAGGGAGATCTTAGGACCAAGACCCTGCTTGAAGGAACTGATTATTGTGATGGTTCATCTCTGCCAGCTGCATTCCTGCTAAGGAACAGAATGCAACAACTGAATGCAAGCCAGAAAGCAGCACATTCCAAAGCACGTACAAGAGTTTTACATGCAAAACTCATTGGTAGCTAAAATGACTGTCTCAGTACCATGAGTCAGCAACTGCTGCAGTTTGTTCATTCAATCAATCAATTGTATTTATTGAGCGCTTACTGTGTGCAGAGCACCGTACTAAGTGCTTGGAAAGTACAATTCAGCTACATATAGAGACAGTCCCTACCCAACAATGGGCTCACAGTCTAGAAGAGGGAGACAGACAGCAAAGCAGAACAACTAGACAGGTGACAGAGCATTTATGCCCCCTGTTTGCCAGCTGTTTTCAGGATTCCTGCTGAGCCTATATCAATCTTGCAAAAAGCTCTAGATCAAAAATCTTCACCATTCATTCATTCAATCGTATTTATTGAGCACTTACTGTGTGCAGAGCACTGTACTATTGAGAGTATAGTCTTAGCAGCCATTCCCCTTTCTCTAGCTATTATATTGCTAGTGGAGTGGTCAGGAGTGGGTCAGAATTTGGTGAATTGGTGGAGGAATACAGGGGATGAGCATCTCCAGGCAGCAGTTGCCAATCAGACAGTCTCCTGATCCAATTAGGAGATAGTCTTGAAGCAAGAATTCCCATCATTTTTTGCTTCCAACCTCACTAAACACCAAACAGAACAAGTAGGAAATCCCTCTACTCTTAGTACCATTAAGGTACAATCAGAAACTGAAAGATGTTTGCAATCCTCCATGAGGTATGTCTTATAGAGACATGGCCAAAATGATCAAAAACTGCAAAGGCTAGTGGAGCCCTGCTATCAGATACATTCCTTGTGTTTGATAGACCCTAAGAAAAAAAAGACAAAACCTCTGTGTATAAACTTAGCCAAAAATAAAGAGTTAAAATGAGTTTGAAAAGAAAATTCCTGAACTGGCCCATGCAAGAAAACTTCAGAGCCAAGAGAGGCACCTCTTTTGAGGACTGAGTGGGATTCCCTAGGGTCACTTTGTTCCTATCAAGGCAGATAAAAAGAAAATGTGATATAGGAAAGCAAAAGAAACCCCAAAGCTGGCATGTTGTCTTGGAATTAAAGGCCATTTTATCTACTAACATGCAGCCTGTGGTGAAAACACTGGTTAGTTTGATTTCAAAATTGCAGGCATGAAGTGATTACCTCATTGTAAAACAAAATGGTGAGTTTCTCTCTTTGCAACAGAAAAAGCCCTCTTTGAAACCGCAGATATACAAATGGAATTCTATGTAAGTGTGTGTATGTATATAAAGACAGACCTGTCATTTGGATTAAAAAATTATGCCTTGGTGAGATTTTGCCAGAGCGTGTTGAGTGTGGCTTACAACTCCAAACTGATTATTTTTTTCCTATGTACCTGTAAAAATGATTCCTCAATGGACTGTTGCATTGTTACAGTACTTGGAACTCCTTCTTCAATCAACTAATTAATAAATGGTATTTATTGAGTGCTTACTGTATGCAGAGCACTGTACTAAGTGCTTGGGATACTACAATTCATTAGAGCTGGTATACATGTTCTTGCCCACAAGAAGCTCACACTGTAGAGGGGAAGACAGACATTAAAATGAAGAAATTAATTATGGATTTTTTTATGGTATTTGAAGCAGCATCACCTTGAGAAGCAGCATGGCCTTTGAGAAGCAGCGTGGCCTAGTGGAAAGAGCATGGGCCTGGGACTCAGAGATCATGGGTTCTAATTCCAACTCTGCAGAATTTCTATTGTGACCTGGAGCAAGTCACTTAACTTCTCTGTGCTTCAGTTACCTCATCTGTAAAATGGGGATCAAAACTGTGAGCCTCATGAGGGACAAGGACTGTGTCCAACCTGACTACCTTGTATCTTCCCTACTGCTTAGAATAGTGCTTGACACATGGCAAGCACTGAACAAATACCACAATTATTTATTATTATTCCTATGTGCCAGGCACTTTACTGAGAGCTGAAGTAAACCAGAGAAAGGACATGGGCAAGGGGTCAGTGGCAAGATAGATGAAACTGAGGGACAGTTAGTAAGTTGGCCTTAGTGGAATGAAGTGTGTAGACTGCATTGTAGATGGAAATCAGGGAAGTAAGGTGGAGCGTACGGGCAGATTGAGTGATTTTAAAGCCAGTGGTAAGGAGTTTCTATTGGATGCAGCAGTGAATGGACAACACTAGAGGTTCTTGAAGAGTGTGGAGACATGGAATGAATTTTTTTTAGAAGAATGATCTGGATAGCATGGTGAAATATGGACTGGAGTGGGGAGCTATCTTCCCCATCACTGTAGATAACACCACTACCCTCCCTATTTCACAATCCCGTAACCTTGGCGTTATTCTTGACTCATCTCTCTCGTTCAACCCACATTTGTTTCATGCTGTTTGTGCTGTTTTGTGCTCTTTTGATGTGGTAGTCAAGGTGGGACATGACAAGCATTTGGATCAACATAATAACAGTTTGGATGGAGAGGAAAGGGTGGATTTTAGCAATCTTATGAAGGTAGAACTGATGGGACTGTAAACTCCTCTAGACTGTAAGCTCCTTGTGGGCAGGGAACATGTCTCCCAATTCAGTTATGCTCTACTCTCTGAAGCACTTAGTATTGAGCTCTGAACCCAGTAAGCACTCAATAAGTATATTTGATTGCTATGGTGTTTGATTGCTATGGTGACAGATTGAATTTGTGGGTTGAATGAGAGAAATAAGCCAAGGATAATGCCAAGTTTATGGGACTGTGAGATAGGGAGGATAGTGTTATATTATCTACAGTGATGGGAAAGCTAGGAATAGGACAAAGTTTGGTTGGGGAGATGAATTCTGTTTTGAATTTGCTTAGTTTGAGGTGTCAGCAGGACAGCCAAGTAGAGATGTCCTGAAAACAGGAGGAAATGTGAGACTGCAGAACAGAGAGATCAGGGCTGGAGATGTAGATCTGGGAATCACCCCATAGAGATAGTAGTTGAAACCATGGGAGTGAAGAAGTTCTCCAAGGGAGTAGGTGTGGATGGAGAACAAAAGGGGACCCAGAACGGTGCCTTGAGTGACTCCCACTTTTAGACGGTGGGAGGCAGAGGAGGAGCCCGTAAATCTTCTATGAATCTTCTTTTGCTGGTGCCACCCGACTGTTCACTACTCTGCCCCATCATTTGAAGGTTGATTAGTGTGTCTTTAAGGTATTTTTTCTGGCCACCTTAACTGTCACCTTATTTGTACTCATCAAAGAACAGCTATTTGGGCACTCTGTTTTGTACCAGCTGTTTTATTTATGCCACCTACAGAAGGTGTGATGTGATGAGCCTTGCTTTGATGCTGTTGGTCTAACTGCATTCCAGTACCTGACTGTTTGTGATCCTGTCTATCCCTTGATGTTAAGTACGGCCTGTAGTTGTTGGCACTGGTGGAACTACTCTTGAAGGAGACTTTGGCATGGTGTTTGTGGGGAAGCAGCTTGACCTAATGGAAATAGCATGGGCCTGGGAGATGGAGGAACTGGGATTTAGTTCCATCTCTGCCACTGGTCTGCTGTGTGACCTACGGAAAGTCACTTACCTTTTCTGTGTCTAAATTCCCTCATCTGCAAAGTGGGGATTCAATACATCTTCTCCCTCCTACTTAGACTATGAGCCCCATGTGGGACCTGATTATCTTGTATCGATTCCAGTGCTTAGTACAGTGCTTGGCACATAGTAAGTGCTTAACAAATATTATGATTACTATTATTGTTCCAGGCCTTAAAGTCAAAAAGAAGGCTGCTTACTAAAATTGCCCTGCATACCAACAATTTATCCTCCCCCTTAGATTGTGAGCCCTATGTGGAACGTGAACTGTGTCATCTGACTATTTTATACTCCAATACTTAGTATAGTGTTTGGAACAGAGAAAGTGCTTAGTAAATATCACAATAATCATTTAATGATCAATTAATAATTAATTGGAAACTTCTGCCTTGTTGGCACCACATGCTGCCTTGACACACTAACCTTTGCGATTCAGTGTTTCACCTCCCTGTTTATCCTTGCATTATTAGACAGTATGACTCGGGTAACAGAAATTAGTGACAACATTCACCTCTGCCCCCGATGTTGAACCTTGACTGGGTGTAACGTTTTCCAGGTGTGGGCTAGTATACAGTCAATCTTTCTGAGATTAATTTCAGTTCATTGCTCTTTGGTGATTCATAGAAGTGGTTCATAATCCCTTGCATGTCCTATGTTGTGCTTCCCGAGCCCAGTCATGAGAATATAGAAGTTTCTGTAGAAGTGATTTCATCAAACCAATCCTGGCCCATTACTGCTTCCTCAGTCCCTCCATTCCATAAGGCCACCGGGATGGGATTGATAGAAGGCAGAGGACAGAAGCACTTTTTTTTAAGATATGGGTGGGGAGATAATGATGTATCTGCGCATCACTGTAGAGATAAGTGTGGGGAAAAAGAACCAGGTTGAGGGGAATATTCTGAAGCAGGGACAGATTGGTGAAGCCTTGGGAGAGTAGATTCAGTAGTAAGGAGCTCCATGTGAGACAGAGACCATCTCCCATCTGCTGACATTGTATCTACCCCTGTTATTGGCACAGTGCTCAGATAGCAAGCACGTAGTAAATACCACAATCATTATTCTTACTATTAGAAAGGGGCTAGCAAAAAAAAAAAAATCCTGATAGTTGGCTGCAATAGGGGGTATCTCACTCTGATTGATAGTGACATCTAGTGTAGATGTCTAGAATGCTACAATTATCTTCTGAACGTGCCTTCCACTTCAGAGGAGGAATCTTTTTCTCAGAGAAGGAAGCACAGAGAACAGACCAAACCTGTCAAAATGTGAAGGCTAAGTCTATGCTTCAAAGAGTGGTAAAGTACCTCGAAATGATGCATTCGTTTAACAATCTACAAGGAAGAAGGGGACTAAATTCTCATAACTGTTTAGTTTTAGATTTTTTCTCAACCTACGAAAAACTTTAAGAGATTCCTCAGTACTACAGAGATGACGCAGCCATAATCACCTTCAACAAGAAGAAAGAAGCGAGAGCTGATAGTGGAAGCTTCAGAGAATCTCATTGCTTTCAATTACCAGAAATACTTTAGCAAGAAATAGGGTGCCAACTTTTCATTTTGTGTGCAGGGGAAAGCTTGGGGTACCACTTTGAGAGGGTGGGGACTTGAAGGCGGGCCATCACTAGCTTCAAATGGGGGCTGTAAAACCCCCAAATTGGTCCTAGGGCCTATTGGAGAACAAAAAAGGCTTTTTCCCAGTTTCAGATCTCATCAAAGCCCCCAAATGGCCTAGGCAGAAACTGTAGCTCAAGAGAAACAGCGTGGCGTAGTGGAAAGAGCGCAGGCTTGGGAGTCAGAGGTTGTGGGTTCTAATCCTGGCTCCGCCACTTGTCTGCTGTGTGACTTTAGGGAACTCACTTAACTTCTCTGGGCCTAGGTTACCTCATCTGTAAAATGGGGAATAAGACTGTGAGCCCCACGTGGCACAACCTGATAACCTTGTAGCTATCCCAGTGCTTAGAACAGTGCTCAGCATATAGTAAGCGCTTAACAAATATCATCATCATCGTCATCAAGAGAAACATCATCACCAAAAGCATTTACTTTGTGCAGAGCATACAATAGAAGTTAAAAATCTGGACCTTGCTCTCCAAGTCCCTTCTCTCCAGGAATTTATTACCTCGTGGGAGAGTCATGGAGACACAAATTCTCAAGCTTACAGTAGGTAAATGAATTAGAGCACACAAATTCTAAAAGATAGGTTATTTAACAAGCATATAGATACATATGAGTGCTGAGGTGGCTCATAAGGCTGATAAGATGGTATGAATGGGGAAAGGGGAAGAATCAGTCAATCAACCAATGGTATTTATTGAGCACTTACAATGTGCAGAACACTACTAAGCACTTGGGAGAGTACAGTACAACAGAGTAGGCAGAAACATTTCTTACCCACAATGAGCTTACAGTCTAGAAGGGAGAGGGGAGAGGAGAAAAGAGGGTAGAGATTAAGGGAAGGTAAAAATGGGTATGAGTAAAAGGAGGAAGAGGAGAAAGGAAGAAGTAAATAACATTGATGGTATTTGTTAAGCGCTTACTATGTGCCAAGCACTGTTCTAGGCACTGGAGTAGATACAAGGTAATCAGGTTATCCCATTTGGGGCTCACAGTCTTAATCTCCATTTTACAGATGAGGTAACTGAGGCCGAGAGAAGTTGAGCCAACTGTTGGGTAGGGACTGTCTCTATATGTTGCTAACTTGTACTTCCCAAGTGCTTAGTACAGTGCTCTGCACACAGTAAGTGCTCAATAAATACGATTGATTGATTGATTGATTGATTGATTAAGTAACTTGCCCAAAGTCACACAGCTGACAAGTGGTGGAGCCAGGATTGGAACCCATGACCTCTGATTCCCAAGCCCGTACTCTTTCCAAAAAGTGAGGGAGAGAAGAGGCAAAGGGAAAGATGAAGAAATACAATGAGAAAGGGAGAAGAGGAGAGGGAAAGGAGAGCATAGTGGAAGGTCATTTGTGGGCAGAGAGTGGGCAGAGAGAAAGTCTTTATTTTAAATACAAGAAAAGTGTTCTGTGGGTAACTTGAATATGTGAATCATTGGAATTTTATGGCTACTTTTTTCTTTTACACCAATTTTGTTACCCTTCCTTCTTTTTTTCCAGATTTGGACATTAGTAATTAATCAGTCAATCAATCAATTGTATTTATTGAGCACATACTGGGTGCAGAGCTCTCTACTAAGTGTTTGGGAGAGTACAGTATAACAGAGTTGGTAGACACATTTCTTGCCCACAGCGAGCTCACAGTCTAGAGGGGGAGACAGACATTAATATAAATAAATAAACTATGGATATGTACCTAACTGTGGGCTAAGGGAGGGGTGAATTAAGGGTACAAATTAAAGTACAAGGTTGACACAGAAGGTAGTGGGAGAAGAAATGAGGGCCTAGTCGGGGAAGGTCTCTTGGAGGAGTTGTGCCTTCATAAAAGCTTTAAAGTTGTGGAGTATGATAGTCCATCAAATCTGAAGAGGGAGGTCACTCCAGGAGAAAGGCAGGATGTGGGCGAGAGGTCTGCAGTGAGATAGATGAGATTGAGGCACAGTGAGTAGATGGCATTAGAGGACCGAAGTGTGTGGGCAGCAGTTTAATAGATTCAGTAGAGTTCTTAGTACCAGAGGTGTTCATAATCTTAATACACTTTTATTTCAGGAGCATATCAATATCATTAAACAGCCATTTATACCACATGGAAGTTATAGAAGATCCAAGACTCACAATTGTTTGATTGAAAATTCAACCCCTGGTAGGTATTGCTCTGAAGAGAAAAGACCACTTGGAAAGGTGATCCAGGATCCGGGACCTATGTCTGTGAGCTAGCCTTCAATCAATCATAATTATTGAGCGCTTAGTGTCTGCAAAGCACTGAACTAAGCAGTTGGAACAATACACTATAACAGACTATATAGACATGGTTCCTGTCCATAAGGAGCTTACAGTCTAGAGGAGGAGTCTTTATCATTATTCTAGTTTCACTCAGCGCTGTGATGTTGATTCCCTATCAGGCCAGTTCTCATACAACAACTGCTGTTCTTTTTCTAAGCAGGGACTGTTTTCCATCATCATTTAGTGTTCTGATGTTCCACATCACTGTAGTTTTAGCAGACCAAGCAGCCAAATGAGAAGATAAAATTTTGATCAACACACAAATCGATAATCTAGATCTAAAAAATCAGCAGGATGAAATGGTCTTGATTGTTATGCTAGATTGCAAACCATTTAAGAGGAGGGATTTTGTCTACTTTATTGTACTCTCCCGAATGCTCAATATGTACCATTGATTGATTGAAGGAATTCAGAGTACTGCCAGCAAGACTGTGGACTCGTTCATTTGCAATGCACATTGTTCAGAAGGACTGGTGAATTACCGGAGTGAGTCCAGTCTTTAACAAGAGTTCCAGAAATGACTCTGGGAAATAGCACTCCGAATATGGGAAAAAGCATATGGATGAAAAGCAACCAGTGGAAATGATATTTTTGATGTACAAAAATAAATCAATAAATCAATTGTATTTATTGAGCACTTACTGGGAGCCTAACAATTTACTAAGCACTTGGGAGAATACAATAGAGTTGGTTAGACATAATCCCTGACCACACAGAGCTTACAGTCTAGAGGGGGAAACAGACATTAAAACAATTTCAGATAGGGGAAATGGAAGAGTATAAAGATATGTATAAGTGCTGTGGAGCTGAGGATGGGTGAATATCAAGTGTTTAAGGACTACAGATCCAAGTGCATAGAGGATGCAGATTAGAAGGTGAATTGGGGAAATGAAAGGCTTTTTCTGTCTGAGTCCTCATTTCCTCTTCTCCTACTGTCTTCTGTGTTGCTCTTGCAGTTGGATTTGCACCCTTTAGTTACCCTGCCCTCAGTCCCACAGCATCTATGTACATATCTGTAATTTATTTATTTATATCAATGTCTCTCTCCTCCTCTAGACTTTAAGCTCACTGTGAGCAGGGAATGTGTTTACCACCTCTCTTATATTGTACTCTCCCAAGTACTTAGTATAGTGCTCTGCATACAGTAAGCACTCAATAAATATGATTGATTAGTCAGGGAAAGCCTTTTGGAAGAGATGTGATTTTGGGAGGGGTTTGAAGGTGAGGAGAGAGGTTTTGAAAGGGGAGGGAGTTCCAGGCCAGAAAGAGGTCATACCCAAGGAGTCACTAGCAAGACAGGCAACATTGAGGTATAGTTAGTAGCTTGGAGTTGGAGCAGTGAAATATGCAGGTTGGGTTGTAACTGAGGAGTGGTAAGAGCGGAACGAGGTGATAACTGGAGGTAGTCATGGGGTGAAAGAAGGATTATTGTTTTTTTTTATGATAGTGGATGCATGAGCATGTTTGAAAGTAGTGGGCAAGTGTCCATCGGAAAGTGAATCGTTGAAGATGGTTGTCAGTTGGGAAGATGGGAGGGGGCAAGTGTTTTAAGACACTTTTAACCATTTACTGTAGAATCAGAGGGAAATTTCTGTCCTGGATATAAAACTGGAAACAACTGGAAGGACAGTGCTCTAAGCGCTTAGTACAGTGCTCTGCACACAGTATGCGCTCAATAAATATGATTGATTGATTGACTAAATGGTTACTTTTCTGGATGGAGAATGTAAATAGTGGAGTCCCTGAGGGATCAAGTTTTAGGACTTATTTTATTGAACATGCGGATCAATGGTTTGGAAGAAGTACTGCTCAGGATAATCTCCCAGTTCTAAACCCTTTTCTTAGTAGGGAAATGTCATGCTGATGAGAATAAATTGCAACAGAATCTCATAAAATGAAGTGAGCAAAAAGATAAGTAGGCAATGAGCTTCATCCTACTACAGCTTTCATGATATGCTCCCAGGGAAAAATAATCCAGACTTCAACTACTTGATGATGGGCTTTAAACTCTAAATTATAATTTAGGAGAGATTTTGGAATCATTCTCAACTTGTCTCTCAAATCATTGGTTTGTGGTGTGGCAACTGCTGAGAATAATCAGAAATGGTATTGAAAACAAAATGAAACAGGTTTATCCCTTTATAATAATAATAATGATGATGATGGCATTTATTAAGTGCTTACTATGTGCAAAGCACTGTTCTAAGCTCTGGGGAGGTTACAGGGTGATCAGGTTGTCCCACGGGGGGCTCACAGTCTTAATCCCCATTTTACAGATGAGGTAACTGAGGCACAGAGAAGTTCAGTGACTTACCCAAAATCACACAGCTGACAATTGGTGGAGCTGGGATTTGAACCCATGACCTCTGACTCCAAAGCCTGTGCTCTTTCCACTGAGCCAAGCTGCTTCTCTATGAATCTGTGATATGCCTCCATTGACAATACTGCAGCTAGTTCTAACTGCTACATTTTAGGAATGATATGTGCATAGTTCTCCTTCAGCTTTGAAAATGATGCTACCAATGGTGACATTCTTATTTATGGGTGCATGTGGCTGACTCCCCCTCTCAGGGTCGCACCTGGAGAGTTTCCAGTACTCTACCAGTCTTGACTACAGGAGGGAGAGTCAAGCAGAGGTGTACCCATTCCATTCCTAGCTTGGCCAGTGGCTAGCAAGTGGAAGGCAATTTGCTACAAGTCAAAACTCTCCTGTGCTGGGCAGCAGCGCCATGGGAGAGAGTTGAGGGCAGAGACTCAAGTTTATTGCATGGAAGAAGGCAATGGTAAACCACTTTCATATTTTTACCAAGAAAACTCTATAGATATACTATCAGAACAATTGCAGATGGAGGCGGGGCATTCTGGGAGAGATGTGTCCATGGTGTCGGTATGGGTCTGAGACAACTCGACAGCATAAGACAAGTCAACAATCCCTTTCACATCATGTGCTTGTGAAAATTGCTTCTTGCTGAACTGATGCATTTTTTACCCACAGTGCCTGGTGCCAGGCCCATTTTTCCCCCATTAAATCACAATTTCCGTGAAGCTTCTGTTCCAGGTCAGTCACCTCATTTCTAATTATTGTATTGCATTGTATTGTATGACAGCATGATCAACCTTTTGTTGTTGTCTCTCATCCCCCAGCACTAGGTCCAGCATGAAGAATGTCTCCAAACATTCATACCTATGTATAATCCTGGAGTATAGGGGTGAATAAACAGGGAAAAAGGGGAAAAATACTGGGTACAACGTGGGTACAACGTACAGAGTGGGTACAACGTGGGTATAGAAAAGCAGTATTAGTAGTAGAAGTAGTTGAATTTATGAGTAGTAGAAGTAGTAATATTAGTATTAGTAGGATTTATGAGTGTCCATTTGGTACAGTGCATTTTCTATGCACTTGGGAAGTTCCCCACTGACAAGGAACTTCTAATCTAGCTCCCTAGGAAAAAGGAGGAATAGGGAGGGGATTAGGGAGAAATTTACCAAATTGCTTTTACTTACCTGTAGGGCCTGGTCATTATATCAAAGCTGGTTCTTGAACAGAACCCAACAAATTGCAAGTAAAGCTATGGGAAAATGAACTCCACAGTACGGCTGTTCAATGCATGTATGTTTTTGGGGATCACATCACAGCTGTGTCCTAGGGTGCACCTATACATGAACAGAATAAATGCTTTCAAGGAAATGAAATATGTAGGTTAATTTAATTGAAAGTATTTAAGGTTTTGCCAATTCAGTTCTGAATACAGCAGGTATTGTGAATTCTGAAATTATATATTCCTGCCCAGCAAAAGTATGATGTGGCCAGCATTGTTTCAATGCCAGTGGACTGACTGAATTTCAGGACCTCGCTGCTTGTAGGTGGAATTGTTCTAGAAGCTTGATGTGGTGTCAGTGGTCTATATAGAAAGTTGAATGCTCCATCTACTCTCTAACTCTAGAGTCTGGACTATATCTGGTTGCCATACTTACATCCTACTATGTTAGTCCCCCCCAAAACACAAGCCTTTTTGATTCGGTCTACAAACACCATGTCTAGGTCTTGATGCTTTCCCCTACAGCAGGAAATATGCAGGGAATATCATGTCTGCTATTCCCCTCTGGTCTGAAACTTCACTGAGATAATGAGAGTACCCAGTTAACAATATTCCTCAGTAGTTGGCCCAATAGAACTCTGGCTAGGATCTTGTCGGCATGAGATCCCATAATAGTTTCCTTAGGCAGATCTTTCCCATTATTTCTTGAACATGATAGCTTTGAAATCCTGTTGCATTTCCTCAGTGTTTCATGTGTTGAAGGAGAGGCTTTGGAGGCGAATAAGAAGGACCTCCCCTCTGTGCATGTACATCTTGACAGGTATTCCATCAGCTCTGGGAACTTGGCTAATCTTTAGGGTCATAATTGTAAAGTTAACTTAAATGTGAGAATGAAAGCCACATCTTCACGTGTTGTCAAGTAAATGATTCTTCATTAGGGTATGATTCTCAATAGTAAAAATGATGTTAAGAAGGTAATTTGAGTGTTATTGCCATCTTTTTAATGATTCCCTTTTGTGATGAAGGTAGAGCCATCTCTGGTCTTTAGTTTTGCTTTGGGGAATACATTTGGCTCCTTTATGTGTGGCAGTCCATGAGTTGGTTACTGTTTGTAGGGTCTTGTATCTTTTTAGCATTGGCAACTAACCACTTTTGGTGCATGTTTCTTAGTTTACTCTGAAGGCTTCAATAAGCATCCCTTCTATCAGAATGGTGAGAATCTACTGGTCTGAAAACATTCCTTGTTTTGTTGTCAATTGCTCTTTGATTTTGCAGTGATTCTTGTCACAAAGCAGTCTTGCTGTTTCCTGCTGCCAGCACCAGAGATTTAAAAGCTTCCTGGTAAAGAGACTCTTTTAGATTTGGGGTCACATTGGTTAAGTGAGTTGGGGTTTCTTGCCATAATGGGACTGGTTCAATGTTGGGAGAGGAGAGTTTATTGAGTGCTTTAAAGCTGATGGTAAGGAATTTGGACCATTGCTTTGCATTACTATGACATTGTTTTTATGTTATTTTGTCCTTTGATGCCATTATTAGAGACAGAACACTGGGCTGGATATACCATTGGTTTGACTGAGCAATTGCATTTTTAATCTCTTTCTATGCAATTATAGTTATCTATGGATACTTTACATATGGGATTTTTGAAATCTTACTACATATTGTTGGGAGTGTTATTTCTTGTTAATGAATGGGAATTGAGCATGTTTCTGACTCTAGATAGCATGCATACCTTTCCAGATTCACCAGAATATTTACCTGTCTTCCCACTCCTTCATTCCAGTACCAGTCATCTTTTGAAAACCAAAGATGGTCAACAGAGCTGTGTGCCTCTCTCAGATACTCAAAAGAATTAAAGATCTTTGGAAACCATTCTCTAATGTGAAACAAAGTAAAGTCAGTACTGCCATAGTGAGTGTTTTTGCTACATGTTTTAGCTAGAATGTTGTTAGGGAATCAGGGAATGTTTGCCTGACAACATAAACCTGTTTGGATATAGGAAGCAATAATGTTGGAAGTAATGACTTGCACTTATGCAGGATTTTGTGATAATGCAACCTCCACGCTTTAGGGGAGCCAGGCGTAATTTCTTGAAGTACATTTATCACTGCTTCTGCACTCCCTAGTGAGCCAAATTAAATTATAAATTGGACACATTTTCTCACAGGGCCTTAAGTCAATAAATCTATTTCTTGTCTGTGAAGACTGCAAAATCTTGTTCAACACCTTTGATGTAACTTGCTGCTGCTATAAATTAAATTCCCTCCTTAATTTATCCATCCCATACCTTGTTTAACCTAAAAAAAGGACCAGGTTTTACTCTTCAAGGACTCTCATTATTGTGTGTGCAATAATTTGGTATTGTAGGTATACATAAATGTTGTTGAGCCAAAGGAAGAGGTGGAACAGTTCAAGTGAGGCAACTTCCGTACTTCTACTACTACTACTAATTGTAATATTTGTTTAGCACTTACTATGTGCCAACCATTGAGCACTGGGGAAGATCCAATAACAATCTTAAGTAGGAGAGAGAACAATCTAGGTAGGAGCTATTGAATCCCGATATTACAGAGGAGGAACCTGGGGCCCAGAGAAATTAATGACTTACCCAAAATTATAAAGTGGGCAAGAGACAGAGCTGGAAGTAGAATCCAGGTTTCCTAACTCCCAGTCCTATGCTCTTTTCATTAGGTCATGCTGCTTCTGAGAAAGAAGAAATCCTGGATGAAACTCACAAAAATCTAAGGTGAGAGCAACTCTTTTTTTTTAAGGAAGTTGTTAAACCTTGCACCAAGTGCTGGGGCAGATACAAAATAATCAGGTTGGGCAAAGTCTATGTCCCACATGGGGATTACAGTATTGATCCCCATTTTACAGATGGGGCAACTGAGGCTCAGAGAAGTTAATTGACTTGCCCTAGGTCACACAACAGACAAGTGGCAGAATCGGGATTAGAACTCAAGTCCATTTGCTATAAAAGTAAAATATGTCCTTCAGTAAAGGCATCTATCTATATAACACTTTCTAGGGGGAAATTGAAAGTCCCTGTAGGATACAAATTCACTATTAAAATAGGGGAGATTCAGTGAAGTTCTTAGTGTGCATTAAAGGCAAGTGACATCATAGGCCTGAAACCCTTTTTCCCTGGTCTTCAAGGCTCTCCAGCAGCTACTGTTAGGCCTCAGCTTGCATTCTTCACCTCTCACAAGCTCACCTTCTCACTGCACCTCACCCTCGACTTTCCCAATTCTGATACCTTGCTCATACTGTTCCTCCTGCTTGAAATACCCTCCCCCTCCCAAACTACCAGATCATAACTTTCCCAGACTTCAAAGCACTCAATAATCTCACCTCCTCCCAGAATTAGTGTGGCCTAGAAGTCAGAAGAACTTGGGTTCTAATCCTGACTCCACCACTTGCCTGCTATGTGACCTTGGGCAACTCATTTAACTTCTCTGTGCCTCAGCTTCCTCATCTGTAAAATAAGGATTCAATACCTACTTAAACCTTCAGCCCTATGTGGAACAAGGACTGTGTCCCACCAGATTATCTTTTATCTACCCCAGTATTTACTACAGTTCTTGACACATAGTAAGCTCTTAGCACTTACTGCATTTTTTATTATTGCATCTGTATTCATTTCAGCACATATATATGTATGCATATATATGTATATGCAGCAGCGTGGCTTAGTGTAAAGAGCACGGGCATGGGAGTCAGAGGTCGTGGGTTCTAATACCAGCTCCTCCACTTGTCTGCTGTGTGACCTTGGGCAAGCCACTTAACGACTCTGTGCCTCAGTTACCTCATCTGTAAAATGGGGATTAAGACTATGAGCCCCACATGGGACAACCTGATTACCTTGTAGCTACCCCAGCGCTTAGAACAGTGCTTGGCACATAGTAAGCACTTAACAAATACCATCATTATTATTCAATTGTACATTCAACTGTTTATTTCATCCTGACATACTTAACTACATGATTGAGCCTTGTTCTTCTTCCAGCTCCTGCTCTTTGAATTCATACTGTAATTAGAGAAACAAGGCAAACAACATAAACAATATAATTAGATAGATTTAAGAGAGTATATAGCTCTCTTCCTCCTTTCAAAGCCGTTATGAGAGCTTACCTCCTCCAAGAGGTCTTCCCAGACTGAGCCCCCTTTTCCTCTCCTCTGCCCCATCCTCCCCACCCTACCTCTTTCCCCTCCCCACAGCACCTGTATATATGTTTGTAAAGATTTATTACTCTATTTAGTTTACTTGTACATATTTACTATTCTATTTATTTTGTTAATGATGTGCATCTAGCTTTAATTCTATTTGTTCTGATGACTTGACTCCCATGTGTTTTGTTTTGTTGTCTGTCTCCCCCCTTCTAGACTGTGAGCCTGTTGTTGGGTAGGGACTGTCTCTATATGTTGCCAACTTGTACTTCCCAAGTACTTAGTACAGTGCTCTGCACACAGTAAGCACTCAATAAATATGATTGAATGACTGAATGCAGCAAGAGTACATACCTAAAATGACAGAGAGCAATATAAATAAATACTTCTGCCCTGGTCATATCAGCCATTACAGCATCCTTAGCAGTGGAAAGTGTGACCAGGTCACAGGGCAGAAGAAGGTGTTAATTCATGTAGATGTTGGTTTTTGAGTAATAATAATAATAATAATGATGGTATTTGTTAAGTGCTTACTATGTGCCAGCACTGTTCTAAGCGCTGGGGTAGATATAAGGTAATCAGGTTGTCCCATTTGGGGCTCGTAGTCTTAATCCCCATTTTACAGATGAGGTAGCTGAGGCACAGAGAAGTTAAGTGGCTTGCCCAAGGTCACTCAACAGACAAGTGGAAGAGCTGGTATTAGAACCTACATCCTCTGACTCCCAATTCCATGCTCTTTCCACTAAACCATGCTGCTTCCCTGTAGGGCTTTGGAAGAGGTTTTGGACATGGGGACATGGTTTGGTGAACCAGAATAGGAATGACTACAATTAGGCAGACTGTCATATGGAAGGAATTCAAGGTATGACACAAAGTTTAGGTAGATACGAGGTTAGGTGTTTTGAAGTCAATATGTTCTCTCCTTCAATAAGTGACACTCTGTTCTTAAATCAGTACCTCATCCAGAGACTAGTAGGTACTGTGCTTCTAGAGGCCCAGGATTCTAGAATAGATATGGACACAACACAACTGTTCTTAACCCTGGTTATTCATTGGGATAGCTTTTTATTTTCACTAGGCGAGGTGAATTGCTGTTGCTAACTCTGCCCTTCTGGCTACTTTCCAAGGCGAGGACTGCATTCTGTTGACTTGAATTTCTGCAGCCATTTCACCGAATCTGGCATTCTTCATTTCCTGGCCCACCCCATGAATAACACTACTCTGTGCAGTTAAATAATGCCAGAGATAGATGCATTTCAGCAGCAGGTGAAGTGAAGCCTATAGCTCACGAAGCACGTGGGTATTCCTTAGAATGAAAGGTGCTATTGCGCTGATGTAGACTGTTATTATTTAGAGCTGTTAGTTTAACGTTTAAAATATGCCTGCTCATGCTTTGACACATCATTGAGGCAGAACTTCTTTAAACAAAACTGCAGTGGGAGTAAGCATATGTGAAAGTAATAGCAAGAAACTTTAATTAAGCTCTCCCTAGGCCCTGAGCTTGGAGAACCTTGGAAGGGAAATGTAGTTTGCCAGCCTATTTTTTCCAAGTGCTTACAGCTCGAGTAATATGGTTTGAAGTGAAAACAAAATACAGAAGCTTAGTTAATTTATGTCCACTTCCTAAACTCTGTTTAATACATTAACTGTTTCCTTAACTTATTTGGTGATTTTGATGACTGGCCAACTGAGTATAATACAGCACACTTTTTAACTTTTTATTACCAGTCTAGTTTTGAAAAACAATGGCAAGCTGTAGGTGACAGAAACGTGAAGCTTTTGCAAGTGTCCTATTTATTTCCCCCCTCAACTTTGGACTTTTATTCAAAACATCAATGGTATGGGCGAATTGAAAATCCGATCTGATGAAAAAGGCAGGTTTCAGAGGGGACACATAATTTTTCCGGACCAATGGCCTACGGAGTCAGCCTTAAAGAAGGGGAGAATCGAAAGTGATATACTATTATGAACAACTGGTTTGAGTGCAGCAGTATAACATGAATTAGTCTGAAATGATGCTATAAAATCTGTGTTAAAGGTCATCCCAGTAAATGTTCTGGGAAAGAGATACCACCCAATCTACAGGGGTGGGGTTGGGGGGAATCATCTCTCAGTGTCTTCTCAATCAGGTGGATTAAATTGTGGAATTATTTTTCTATTGTGGTGACTGCTGTTTCTCTTACCATTTGTAAATATAAGGCCATCCCATGGCACAGGGTGATTGTTATTCAATCTCAAAGGCTGAAGTAGTTAAACTGACACATTACCTAAGGCCAATTATCTGTTTCAGGTAGCAAGTTAAAGTCCTGGAGAAGTAAATTATGCAGATTAGAATTAGCCTGAAAGAAGATTTAAAGCACAGTGAGGCTGTTAGAAAATCAGATCTCTCTGCAGTGTGAGCTTACTTAGCAACTGCCATGCAGTAATGATTGATCTGTACTATGAAATAGGTGGTCTGTGTCTTAGGATGCTAAACAATGGACAACAACTCTAGTTGATTAATGATCAACTGAAGAATCTGAATGGACAGATGATTAAACTTTATGTTTTCAGTGACTATCAGAACACTGCTAATTCAGATGGAAAAAGACTCAGAGCTTAGAGCTATAAACAGCTGAATACTGAACAAATGTTATACTTTTTAGAAGCAGGATTCATTATGTAAAAGAAGCTACCATCCTCAAGTATAAAGCCAAATAATATAGGTCAAGAGTGAAATTCTAAAACTCTTCATGGATTCTGTAAAATCTGTGCTGAGAAAAAAAATAAGTTTATATGAATAAATTTTATCAAATTCAGAACCCTGAAAAAAAGAAATGCAAGAATTAGTGATAGCCCATTCATAAAACCTGAAATTGATGAAGAACATAAAAATGTCTAATAAATACATATACATGTCTGGGAAAAAACAAAACAAACCTACATTGAAGTTACCCAAGTGAAATTCAAGCATTTTTAGAAGAGGGAGCTGACAGTCAATCAAACAATGAATGTATTTATTGAGCGCTTACTATGTGCAGAACACTGTTCTAAGCACTTGGGAGAGTACAATATAAAATAATTAGCAGATATGTTCCCTGACTTAAGGAAAATATTCTCACTTGCCCATTCCTTAAAGGTATAATAAATAATTTAAGATCCTGAAAAATATTTTTCTAGTCAGTGCTAGACATCTGGCAACTCAGAATTCTTTTCTTGAGTTATCCAATTAAGGGAGGCTATGTAAACCTGAGAAAAAGATTCAGTTTATCATAGAGTATATATCCAGCCTAAGGAAGGGATTCTACAGAGTTTTATGTAAATGAGAATCAGTACTAAAGCACTCAAACCCTCCCTCAAGGAAAAATAAAGCAGAAAACTTAGACCATTTTCCAGAGAATTCAATCAGTCATTGATATTGCTTGAGTGTCTACTGAGTGTAGAGAACTGTAGTAGTTTATTTAGTCATTCATATTAATGTCTGTCATTCCCTCTAGACTGTAAACTCATTATGGGCAGGGAGCATGTCCGCTAATTCCATTATATTGTACTCTCCCAAGCACTTAGTACAGTACTCTGCACACAGTAAGCACTCAATAAATGTGATTGATGATTGATAGAGTGTAATAGACACTTGGGAGAGTACAATGGAAGTAAAACAAATAGTCCCTGGTTACCTGCCCTCAAAAAGCTTATAATCGAATTCAAGACAGAAAGCACCCTCAACAAACTCTTGAGGCTCCTTACTGTTTTACTGTTCAGCTTCTTTGCTTTCCCACATTGTATTGAAGGTAAAAATCTGAGTCTGGAAGAGATACATTCTGTGCTTCATATCTGGAATGATATATCCAAGGCAGCTAAAAAAATGGTACTTAAAGCAATCTTCAGTGATGGAAAAAGGAAAGGTCAAGCAGTTAGTTGCCGCAAAGACATAGCAGAGAAGGGCCATCAAAAGCAGTACCCTCTTTCCACTAAGCCTGCGGTTGAACCTGCTCTCTCAGTCAATCAATTCATGGTATTTTTAAAGCATTTACTGTGTGCAGAGCACTGTACTAAGCATATATATATATATATAACTTGTTAAGCACTTACTATGTGCCAAGCACTCTTCTAAGAGCTGGGGTAGATACAAGGTAATCAGGTTGGGCACAATCCCTGTCGCACATGGGACTCACAGGAGGGAGTAGAATTTAATCCCCATTTTATAGATGAAGTAACAGGCACAGAGGGCTGACAAGTAGCAGAGCTGTGATTAGAAAACCCATATCCTCTGACTCCCAGGGCCATGCTCTTTCCACAGAGAGTTTTAAAATCTACTGGTCAAGACAGAAATTAAAACAAATTATAGGTAGGAGAAGTATAAATGCCAAGGGGAGGAGTGAGTACCTAAATGCTTAGGGATTATACAGACTCAGTTGCATGAGTGACAAAGTAGGAAGAGGAAGTAGGGTGCTGAGAAGAAAGAGTTGTCAGGGAAGGCTTCCTGAAGGACATATGATTTCAACAGGGCTTTGAAGATGGGGAGAGCAGTGGTTTGTTGGATGCTTAGGGGAAGGGAGTCCCAAGCAGGAACAAGGGGCATTGTCTAAAGAGATGAGATTAAGGCACAGTAAGTAAGTTGGTATTAGAGGAGTGAAATGTGCACATTGGGTTGTAATGGGAGACGGTGGAGGATAGGTAGGAGGGAGAGAGCTGATTGAGTGCTTCAGAGTCTGTAAACTCCTTCTGGGAAATCAATTAATCAATCAAGCCTATTTATTGAGCCCCTACTATGGCAGGGTACTTTGTGGAAAGTGCTTGGGGGAATGTAATATAACAGAGTTGGTAGAAACATTCCCTGCCCACAGTGAGCTTACAGTCTAGCGGGATATTCAGACTAATATCAATGAATAAATTATGGCTACGTACATAAGTGCTGTGGGACTCAGAGAGGGGTGAAAAAAGGGTGCAAATCCAAGTGCTAGAGTGACAAAGAAGGGAGTGGGAGAAGAAGAAATGAGGGCTTAGTTGGGGAAGGCTTCTTGGAGGAGATGTCCTTTTAATAGGACAGCAATTGTGCCTTAGTACGGTGCTGTTTACGCAATAAGCACTCCATAAATACCATTGATTGATTTGAGATGATAGTGAGGAGTTTCTGTTTGATTGTAGAGTATGGGCAATCATATGATGATTTTGAAGAGTGATATCCTCCTGAATCCCAGCCCTGTCCGTCCTTCCTAGCAACAAGGATATGCTCCAGGGTACCTTAGGGATTTCTCTCCAAAAGCAAAACTGTAGTAGGAACTAGAAAGCTCGGTGCAGGGCTATAAGGTAGAGTCATGCCAACTCGGACCACCACTCTGCTTTGACCCTGGACTACCACTGGTCAAAGGAATCATTTGCAGGTGTCCTTTCAGAGATCCAAGAGAGAGCAAAGGACCCCCCCCACCCCTTTCCCGCCTTTTATCTCTCCTCGACGCTGCCAACCGCTTCCTCCACCCCACCTCACCCACACACCAACTTGGTCATACCCTTGACCTCATCATCTCCTATCGCTGCACTGTGTCCACCCTCACCAACTCTGAAATCCCTCTCTCTGATCATAATCTTCTCACCTGCCTCTTCACTCACAGTCCTTTCCCCTGTAAATCCATATTACTCCCTCACAGAGATCTCCGGTCTCTTGACCCCACCCATCTTTCGGAGCGCCTCACACCCCACCTCGCCGCCCTCTCCTCTCTACCCAGTCTTGATGATCAGATTACTGCTCTCAACTCTACCCTTTCTACTCAGCTAGACTCGCTCGCTCCCCTTTCCCTTCGCCGCTCTCGTACCACTAACCCACAGCCCTGGATCACTGCCACTGTCCGCCTCCTTCGCTCTTATGTTCGAGCTGCCGAACGCTGCTGGTGAAAGTCTAAACACCATGCCAACCTCGTTCACTTCAAGTTTATCCTTTCCTGCCTTAACTCAGCCCTCTCTTCTGCCAGACAAAACTATTTCTCCTCCCTTATTGACACCCATGCCCATCACCCCCGCCAGCTCTTCCGTACATTCAACTCCCTTCTCAGGCCCCTGGTTCCTCCCCCTCCTCCTTCCCTCACCCCCAACAATCTGGCCTCCTACTTCATTAACAAAATCAAATCCATCAAGTCCGACCTCCCCAAAGTCACTTCCCCCCCTTCTCCAGCCCCCCGGCTCTCAACACTCTCTGCTACTCTCCCATCCTTCCCAGCAGTATCCTCAGAGGAGCTCTCCTCCCTCCTCTCAAGTGCTACTCCAGCCACCTGTGCTTCTGACCCCATTCAATCTCATCTCATGAAATCTCTCGCTCCATCCCTTCTCCCCTCCTTAACTTCCATCTTCAACTGCTCATTCTCCACTGGTTCCTTCCCCTCTGCCTTCAAACATGCCCATGTCTCTCTCATCCTAAAAAAACCCTCTCTCGACCCCACCTCACCTTCTAGTTATCGCCCCATATCCCTCCTACCATTCCTTTCCAAACTCCTTGAACGAGTTGTCTACACGCGCTGCGTAGAATTCCTCAACACCAACTCTCTCCTCGACCCCCTCCAGTCTGGCTTCCGTTCCCTACATTCCACGGAAACTGCCCTCTCAAAGGTCACCAATGACCTCCTGCTTGCCAAATCCAATGGCTCAACCTCTGTCCTAATCCTCCTCGACCTCTCAGCTGCCTTTGACACTGTGGACCACCCCCTTCTCCTCAACACACTATCTGACCTTGGCTTCACAGACTCCGTCCTCTCCATGTTCTCCTCTTATCTCTCTGGTCGTTCATTCTCAGTCTCTTTTGCAGGCTCCTCCTCCCCCTCCCATCCTCTTACTGTGGGGGTTCCCCGAGGTTCAGTGCTTGGTCCCCTTCTGTTCTCAATCTACACGCACTCCCTTGGTGACCTCATTCGCTCCCACGGCTTCAACTATCATCTCTACGCTGATGACACCCAGATCTACATCTCTGCCCCTGCTCTCTTCCCCTCTCTCCAGGCTCGCATCTCCTCCTGCCTTTAGGACATCTCCATCTGGATGTCTGCCCGCCACCTAAAACTCAACATGTCCAAGACTGAACTCCTTGTCTTCCCTCCCAAACCCTGCCCTCTCCCTGATTTTCCCATCTCTGTTGACGGCACTACCATCCTTCCCGTCTCACAAGCCCGCAACCTTGGTGTCATCCTCGACTCCACTCTCTCAGTCACCCCTCACATCCAAGCCGTCACCAAAACCTGCCGGTCTCAGCTCTGCAACATTGCCATGATCCGCCCTTTCCTCTCCATCCATACCACTACCCTGCTCATTCAACCTCTCATCCTATCCCGTCTGGATTACTTCATCAGCCTTCTCTCTGATCTCCCATCCTCGTGTCTCTCCCCACTTCAATCCATACTTCATGCTGCTGCCCAGATTGTCTTTGTCCAGAAATGCTCTGGGCATGTTACTCCCCTTCTCAAAAATCTCCAGTGGCTACCAATCAATCTGCGCATCAGGCAGAAGCTCCTCATCCTGGGCTTCAAGGCTGTCCATCACCTCGCCCCCTCCTACCTCACCTCCCTTCTCTCCTTCTACAGCCCACCCCCCACCCTCCACTCCTCTGCCGCTAATCTCCTCACCGTACCTCGTTCTCGCCTGTCCCGCCATCGACCCCCGGCCCACGTCATCCCCCGGGCCTGGAATGCCCTCCCTCTGCCCATCCGCCAAGCTAGCTCTCTTCCTCCCTTCAAGGCCCTACTGAGAGCTCACCTCCTCCAGGAGGCCTTCCCAGACTGAGCCCCTTCCTTCCTCTCCCCCTCGTCCCCCTCTCCATCCCCCCCATCTTACCTCCTTCCCTTCCCCACAGCACCTGTATATATGTATATATGTATGTACATATTTATTACTCTAGTTATTTATTTATTTATTTTACTTGTACATATCTATTCTATTTATTTTATTTTGTTAGTATGTTTGGTTCTGTTCCCTGTCTCCCCCTTTTAGACTGTGAGCCCACTGTTGGGTAGGGACTGTCTCTATATGTTGCCAACTTGTACTTCCCAAGCGCTTAGTACAGTGCTCTGCACACAGTAAGCGCTCAATAAATACGATTGATTGATTGATTGATTTCCCACTTTCTCACTCATTCCACCTCTGTGACTGCGTATGATGGTAGTACCTGTACTGGCTTCCCTTTACTCCTTTTCTCTGCTACCACTGAGGCCATGCACAGTATGAGGCAGAGGATAGAGGGTGGGAGGGAACGGATGTGAACTCACAGTTTTCATAAATACAGAATATCATTGCCTATATTTATTATAACCATAGACATTTATATTTTCTATGCATTGCCAGCTTGTATTGAAAATGTCTGGAATAAAATAAAAAGGAATTCAAAATTCCCCCTGAAGCTTCTGTTGCTTACAAAACTACATAGGAGATCTGTCTTAAGTTACAGGGAAAATGGATCCATTTTCATTCACCTTGGAATTTGTACCTTTATTCTTTCAACTCCTGCCAGTCTACATGTCAAGAAAAAAAACAGACTGAAAATGAATGCGTATGTTTTAGCTATTTAACTCGAGTGAATGGAAAAATCTTCTAAAATTTAGTTAATTAAGTCTCAATAACTGGGGCGCCTATGAAAGACAACATATTTAGCTTACAAAATAGGAACATGTCCCAAAAGTTAATTCCTTTGTTTAAGAAGGCTTTGAGATGGGGCAGAGATGAGGTAATTTTTTTAATATGAACCGCAACTAGTTCGATCATGCAAATTAACATCGATCACAGACTGACATAGGTTAGGTCAGGCTTAAAATAAATCAGACTGGAGGAGAGCAAGAATTTTAATGAAAACTGAAAATATGGCTCAGTACTTATTCAGGCTACTGATGTTCCTGGACAACGGACACATCTTCACCATGATATTAGTAAATATGTGATGGGCTACGGGGAAATTGACTTGACTGATAACATTTTAAATCATTTATTAGCTGATTTGATAGTTTAAAAAATTGAATTCAGCTGCCAGTTCCTACATATAGTATCCAGATCTATTATAGACTTTCAGCAATGTTTGGAAAATGCCTATTAGTACAGAATTTCTACATCAGTAATTTTGTTCCATTTAGATCACATTTAAAAATTATTTTAAATTATTTAAAATGAATAATAAACATAAGAGGAAAGTTTTACTTGAGATCAAATTCAATGAAATTCACAATGAAAAAGATGCACTGAATAGTCATTTCTAAAACTCTTAAATGCTAGTCAATATATATGCATGATTTTCCCTCCCTTCTCCCCCAGTAAGTGGAAGCAGGCTAGTGTAAATAATAATAATAATAATAATGGCATTTATTAAGCACTTACTATGTGCAAAGCACTGTTCTAAGCGATGGGGAAGCTATAAAGTGATCAGGTTGTCCCACGGGGGGGCTCACAGCCAATCCCCATTTTACAGATGAGGTAACTGAGGCACAGAGAAGTTAAGTGACTTGCCCAAAGTCACACAGCTGACAATTGGCAGAGCCAGGATTTTAACCCATGACCACTGCTTCTCTAGTAAACTGCTGAGCCAGTGGTGGGGTAGGGAATGGGAGGGATGGAGGGGAGGGAGCAAAGAAGGAGAAAGAGAGAGGGAGAGGGAGCATCACTTGAAACTCCCAGCCTCATCCCCTTCCCGAAGAATGTCACTGTGGCAATACCATGAAGTCAATGTTTGGATGTAATGCCCGGGCTGCAGTTCCCCTGACTCCTCCTACATTCATCGACGATCCATCCTTAAGTATTAATTCATTCATTCGTTCATTCAGTTGTATTTATTGAGCACTTACTGTGTGCAGAGCACTGTACTAAGCGTTTGGGAAGTACAAGTTGGCAACATATAAAGACAGTCCCTAATTTCATTTTCTGTTTATTCTGCATTCTTGGTCTCCCAGTAGGCCTGCACATTTCCCTTTGTTCACCACCCTTGCCAATTAAAGATGATTGATCAACTTTCAAAAGTTGATCAACTCACTATTTTGGTATAAAATCAGGTGACTGACTACCCTATTGCTGGAAGAGCTATTTTTTTCAGAGGAAAGCATGCAGGACTGGGTGTCTGTCAGGAACCTCAGGTTCTAATCCCAATTCTGCCACTTGCCTGTTGTGTGACCTTGGGTAAGTCACTTAATTTATCTGTGTCCCAATTAACTTATCTATAAAATTGGGAATTTAATATCTGTTCTCTTTCCTCCTTAGATGGTACGCTCATTGTGGGCAGGGAACATGTCTACCAATGCTGTTCTATTGTACTCTCCCAAGCGTTTAGTACAGTGCTCTGCCCAGAATAAGTGCTCAATAAATATGATTGATTAGACTGTGAGCCCCATGTGGTGCAGGGACTGTGTCTGATTTGATTGTACTGCACCTATCCCAGTGCTCAGTGCAGTGTTTTAAAAAGTATTTTCAGCAGTTTTTCAAATTCAAGTCCTGTATTCAGAAATTATCCTATAATTTAGCAATTCTCTAATTTAAATGCCTCTTAACTGATGGCCAGTTACTCAATGATAGATGCCTATAAGGGGCATAGCACTCTGAAGGAGATTTATAACTCCTCTTTACTGTAAGTACTTGGTACACATGGGTTCTGTGATACTAGAGTGAGTCAATGGAATTGCCTAAATTTTAAGACCCAATCATTCATATAAATCAGTCTAAAATGTGTGGTTTGAGCCTTTTACTAACAAATTGACATCTTTGTCCAGATATCTATTTGTTCAAATGTGAGCTTGGTGTGCTCAAACTTTAATCTTCTAACTCTGGGACTTCCCAGTTTTACATTAAAATGTGTAAATTGAAAGAAATGGCATACAGCTGTTTGCTATTCTTTTTCTGTCCAAACAACACTTAGTTAACTCAGTCATGAAATTCACTATTATTTTGTACCATTGGAAAATAGCATGGGAGATGATAATGTATAAATCTCCAAAAGGTAGAGAGAATTCAATCAAACACGAAGACCTGTCAGTGTTATTTTGAACTCTATTAACTAAACAGAGGTGAGCTGGGAATTCCCTTCAGATGGTGGAACCTCTAATAATTTTTGCAAGAACTCATTTTTTCCTACAATTCTAATACGCAGAAATTCAGAGGTAAAGTTAGTAAGCAAGCCAAAAATAAAGCCAAATTTAAAATTTTCATTTCAAAAACAATAAAATTATTTGAAATGAAAATTAAAATTTTTAAACTTTTATTTAATTGTATTCACTTTCCACAGTAAATCTTTTTGTGGATATAAGGAGAGAGCTCTAGAACATTGAGCATTATTATCTAAAATGATTTTGAATACATTCTGGATATTTTTACACAGCAAGAAACAAATCTGTCAATCAATCAATCATATTTATTGAGCACTGTGTGCAGAGCACTGTACTAAGCGCTTGGGAAGTACAAGTTGGCAACATATAGAGACAGTCCCTACCCAACAGTGGGCTCACAGTCTAGAAGGGGGAGACAGAGAACAAAACCAAACATATTAACAAAATAAAATAAATAGAATAGATATGTACAAGTAAAATAAATAAATAAATAGAGGAATAAATATGTACAAACATATATACATATATACAGGTGCTGTGGGGAAGGAAGGAGGTAAGATGGGGGTGATGGCGAGGGGGAGAGGAAGGAGGGGGCTCAGTCTGGGAAGGCCTCCTGGAAGAGGTGAGCTCTCAGTAGGGCCTTGAAGGGAGGAAGAGAGCTAGCTTGGCGGATGTTGGGAGGGAGGGCATTCCAGGCCAGGGGGATGATGTGGGCCGGGGGTCGACGGCGGGACAGGCGAGAACGAGGCACAGTGAGGAGATTGGCAGCAGAGGAGCGGAGGGTGCGGGCTGGACTGTAGAAGGAGAGAAGGGAGGTGGGGTAGGAGGGGGCGAGGTGATGGAGAGCCTTGAAGCCGAGGGTGGGGAGTTTCTGCCAAATGTTCTGGGAAGGCATTTACCAGTGCATTTGGAAGCAGATGTTAGTTTCCTAAGGAATCAGTTTAGTTGGGTGAAAAGTTCCTTTGAATGATTGTTTTGACTGGTGTGCTCTGCTGTTATTGAAGGGAGGTTTTTCCACCCCGTCTCTTCCCAATTGACTGTTAATTGGTCAGGTGGCTGTCCTGCCTTATCATCAGCATTCTCTACAGCTCCTTGTTGATTAATAAAAAGGAGCCAGACAAAAGGTTTGTCCAACATGGCAATTGGAAACTGTTTGCTTTGGGTAGAAACATGCTCAGTAACCTAGTGTAAAAAGAAAGTATTTTGCATTTTCAGACTGCCCCACCAATGTAGGTGTTTCATATGCTCAAAGTAACATAACAAAGGAAAAAATAATGAGCTACAATGCCATTACCCAGGACTCACCAGTGTGTTGCTATGCAAAATTACCTTAAGGCGATACCTGAGGCCCCCAAATAATAACGGTGAAGTAAAGAGGAATAGAGCATATAAAAGTTCAGCAGCATGTGATACTAATTATGTAACAGCCAAAAATAATATTCTTCAGCATACCATAGTCAAACTGTATACTGTTAATGTTACTTGGAAATATGCAGTTTTCAGTGTGTGACTCAAAATATATTTTTTTTAAGAAGTATTAGGAAAATATTTGGAAATTACAATGTTTGACCATGTGGAATGAGTTACCTCCCACAATTATGTGAACTACTGTGTTACAGATTTACATTAGCTGCTCTGTAACTAATGAACCATATTATTAATTACAGACATTCAAAATCTAAATGACGGTAAGACAAGCTAGATATTTGTGATAAATCAAAGGTTAAAAATTGCAAAGTAGCCATTTCATTTTAAACCAATTGTTTTTCATTACTACCTTCATTTTATTCAAGTTTAATTTGAAAGATTAATTTGATCTATCATGTCAGATTTAGCAGCTCTATCAATCACATTGCCCCCTCCTACCTTACTGTTTGCTGCTTTCTTACTACAACCCAGGCCGCACATTTTGCTCCTCTAATGCTAACCTACTTACTGTACTTCAATCTCATCTTTTTCGCTGCTGATCCCTTGCCCACATCCTGCCTCTGGCCTGGAATGCCCTCCTTCTTCATATGCAACAAAACAGTACTCTCCCCACCTTCAAAACCTTAGTAAAGGTACATCTCCTCCAAGAGGCCTCCCCCCAACTAAGCCCTCATTTCCTCTCCTCCCATTCCCATCTGAGTCGCCTTTGCACTTGAATTTGCACCCGTAATTCACCCCTCCCTCAGCCCCACAGCACTTATGTACATATCCGTAATTTATTTATATTAATGTCTGCCTTCCCCTCTGGACTGTAAACTCACTGTGGTCAGGGAACACGTCTACCAGCTCTCTATCCCAAGTGATTAGTACAGTGCTCAGAACACAGTAAGCACTCAATAAATGTGATGGACTGATTATATGTATACCAAAAACAATTTTGAACACTGATCTTAAAAGTGATTTTAATAAGCAAATGTTAAGTATTTAAGATTTGGCTGTTACACAAGGACAGTTTCCAGTGAAGGAGACAAATCAGAGAGGTTTGCACTTTTAACAACATTCCAATTAATTTGACAATTGAAGGGTCACTCCAACTGGAAAAATGATTGCAAGTAGTATCAAATATTTGAAATTTCAGAACACTATTCAATGCCCAGTATAAAACAAATCTGAGTTTTCTTATCATTTCTATTTATTGTGATTGTCAAGTACTTGTGTAGAGCCATTCAAAAACAGATTTCCAAGCAGGACGAAGGTGTGAGCAAGAAGTCAGTGGTGGCAGAGATGAAAATGAGGCACTGTGAGTAGGTTAGATTAAGAAAGAGTGTGAGCTGGGGAATAGTGGGAGAAGATGGTAGATAAGTAGGAGGTTGAGAACTCCTTGAGTGCCTTAAACCTAAATGGAAAGTCTATGGCTATGTCACCACTAGCAATGCTCTGAAGGGCACAGAAATTCACACTTTTTTATGCTGTTTGTAAAGTGCTTACTATGTGCCAAGCACTGTACTAAGCCCCGGGGCAGATACAAGCTAATCAGGTTGGACACAGTCCATGTCCCACCTGGGGCTCATTGTTTTAATCCCCATTTTAGAGATGAGGTAACCGAGTAATGAAGTGACTTGTTCAAAGTCACACAGAATACAAGTGGCAGAGCTGGGATTAGAAATCAGGTCCTTGTGATTCCCAGGCCCGTGTTCTATCCATTAAGCTATGCTGCTTCACTTTCAGGATTTCCTGAAAGAAAAGCAACTTCCCTCCATTACGCCTCATTTTAATTTTTTTTATGGTATTTGTTAAGCACTTACTATGTATCAAGAGCTGTTCTAAATGCTGGGGTAGATATGAGTTTATCAGGTTGGACACAGTCCCTGTCCCACATGGGGCTCACAATCTAAGTAGGAGGGAGTAGGATTTAATTCCCATTTTACAGCTGAGGAAACTGAGGCACAGAAAAGTAAAGTGACTTGCCCATGGTCACAATGCAAACCATTGGCTGAGCAGGGTTAGAATCCAGATCCTATGACTCCCAAGCCTGTGCTTTTCCACTAGGCCATGCTGCTCCTTGTTCTCCATTCGAAGTAGGTGTACACCTGCTTCAAGGGCAACTCTTGCCTTGACACCTGCTCTTGAGACAATTGAAGTTTATTATCATAATAATAACAACAATGACATTTATTAAGCACTTACTATGTGCAAAGCACTGTTCTACACGCTGGGGAGGTTACAAGGTTATTAGCCATTATAATAATAATAATTATTATTATTATGGTATTTGTTAAGCTCTTACTATGTGCCCAGGCACTGTACTAAGTACTGGGGTGGATACAAGCAAATCAAGTTGGACACAGTCTCTGTCCCATGTGGGGCTCACAGTCTCACTCCCCATTTTACAGATGAGGTAACTGAGGTACAGAGAAGTAAGGTAACTTGCCCAAGGTCACACAATAGACAAGTGGTGGATTAAAAACATCAGGCCAATAAGGTGACCCTCAACCTGAGGAGCTATCCAAATTCAGCTAGGAATTTCTCTGCAATGCACAATACACGTTTTCACAACACTGGCCAATTCATTCAAACATAACTCATCCTAAACACACTTTCACACAGACACAGTAGTGCAGCCAATCCCCCCTTTCAAACAAGGTGTCAATTTCTGCCTCCCCTCCAGGACACATGCCTAAATCTTTCTTCAACATTCTCGTTCCTTTCATTCATTCATTCAGTCGTATTTATTGAGCACTTACTGTGTGCAGAGCACTGTACTAAGCACTTGGGAAGTACAAGTTGGCAACATAGAGACGGTCCCTACGCAACAGTGGGCTCACAGTCTAGAAGGGGGAGACAGAGAACAAAACAAAACATATTAACAAAATAAAATAAATAGAATAAGTATGTACAAATAAAATAAATAAATAGAGTAATAAATACATACAGACATATATACATATATACAGGTGCTGTGGGGAGGGGAAGAAGGTAAGGTGGGGTGATGGAGAGGGTGAGGAGGGTTAGAGGAAGGAGGGAGCTCAGTCAGGGAAGGCCTCCTGGAGGAGGTGAGCTCTCAGTAGGGCCTTGAAGGGAGGAAGAGAGCTAGTTTGGCGGATGTGCGGAGGGAGGGCATTCCAGGCCAGGGGGATGACATGGGCCGGGGGTCGACGGTGGGACAGGTGAGAACAAGGCACGGTGAGGAGATTAGCGGCAGAGGAGTGGAGAGTGCGGGCTGGGCTGTAGAAGGAGAGAAGGGAGGTGAGGTAGGAGGGGGCGAGGTGATGGAGAGCCTTGAAGCCGAGGGTGAGGAGTTTCTGCCTGATGCGTAGGTTGATTGGTAGCCACTGGAGATTTTTGAGGAGGGGAGTAACATGCCCAGAGCATTTCTGGACAAAGACAATCCGGGCAGCGGTGTGAAGTATGGATTGAAGTGGGGAGAGACAGGAGGATTCCTTCCTGAGACCTAGAGATTCCCTCTCATCTACATTCACTCCCCCAGTATCTCCTTCCAGTCTTTCACTCATTTCCTTCAAGCCTTTCATTCCTTTCCATCTTTACAACCTGCCCTCATCCCTGTTCCACCCACATCCATATACATAATCTTTCTATAAGCATCACCTCAAATCTCAACTCCTTGGCATTCCCAGAACATCCTCCATTCTTTGCGCACAAACCCGAGGGGGACTCTAGTCCCCATACCCTCACACAATCTTTTCAACTCTTAAAGCATAACACTACACTTTCACAGTCTTACACAAGGGGGTACACCCAATCCTAAAACATTCACACAATCTTTTCGATCCTTTAGAACAAAATGGAGATGTTCTCAGGTCATCATCAGAAACTTTTCTTCATGGGCACCTTAAGTATCAGGTTTCAGCAGACACTGATCTCTCATGTGAGGATGGTTTTGTGCCTGCAACTTAAAAACTTGATAACTTGGTTAGTGCTAGTTTAATGTAGTTGGAGGGTGCTAATCCTTCCCAGCCAATGCACCATGAGGGTCCAGAGGTCACGACCTTAACTATGAGTGAGGGTCACGTCCACCCCTGGGCCCAAATCTAGGGGGCTGCTTTCATCTGGACTCACGTCCACCTGGCTGTCTCCTCTGTTCCATATTCCAGCCAGCCAGTCTATCAGTGGTTCCCCAGGGTCATGGGCAAATTCCTTGAAAAGCTACCTGATCTCTGTGGAGGTGAAGGTCGTGGTTTGGGTGGTGACCTTCCCCACCGGGTCCCGCTCCTCCTTGATAGTGTGATAGAGGGGCTTGGGCGGCCATCTGGAGTTCTGTGGGGGAATTTCCCCATCCAGCCTGGAAGGTAATGGCTCTGGCTCTGGGGAAGGGTAGAGGGGGTCCTTCTCCTCTTCATACTCACCGTCCCCGCATAACCCCAAATCTGTGACCCACTTAATCTCTTCTTTGTTCACTGGCAACTTCCCCTGCTTTTCTAACTCCTTAGCCTACGGAGTGACCAACTTCTGCTCTAACAGGGCCACCTGCTGCATTTTGACCTCGGCTGCTGTCGGCAACAGAAGGCGTTTCATCTGGCACTCCCTTAATTTTGCTTCTAGGGTTTTCTTTTCCTTCCTCCACCCTTGTCGGTTCCGGGTAGTGGCTTGCAGTACCGTTGCAAGGAGACCAAGGAGGGCGGTTTTTCCCTTTGCTTTCCTGTTTTGGGTGACCCCCCGCCACTCACAGAACTCCCTGACAAGCCTGGCCAGATAGTCCCAGAGATTTTCCACGCAGTGGCTGGCCCACTTTAGGGATTTCCATCCCTGATCTGCAAGGAAGGCAAACAGCCTCCCCGGCTCTCTGTCGCCTAATGCCGATTCCATCCTCGTCATCATTTATGTCACCCATTGCCCAGGGACGAGTTTGTTATGGAATTGGTGTGGCAAGAGAGGGAGGGAGAGAGAGACATTATGCAATATTTATGGAAATATATTAGATTTAGTATGTATCAGAAGGTGATATTAGACTGTGAAATAGGATCCCCTCATACCCTTCATCCTTTACTTTTTTAAAAAGTATTTTGTACCCTCTTGAACATTTTCTTTACCCTGTTATTTTCCTTCTTCTGGGAAAAAACCACAATGTTACCTTTCCAAGAGCCAGGCAGAAGACAGGACAAACATACTGAACATATGGAAGTCAATTCCATAGATTTCCAAAGAAAATAACCACATAAAAGTGCTCAAAAGTTTGTTCTCCATTTATAGTGTTTTAGTGGTTGGGATGATGGAAATTATAGCAGCAGATAGGTATTCAATCTCTATTTATTGGAGTGGATAAAAGCAGCCAGAATGATAAAAAAAAATGTTCCTGCCATTGGTAAGTAAGCAAAGGCCCTGATTCATCAAGGATCATGATTATTTTCACTTTGGTTTGTTATATACCCATACATTTTCCAAATGGATAAAAAAGAAGTGGGAAGAAACAGTTAATGTCACCCACAGGGTTGCCAAGACTATGGAAAACGTTTTAAAACAGCTGAATGGAAATCAATAATTGCCAAGAAATTTCTCATGGATTCATGTGTGATGTCCCCATCTGCAAGAAAGCAGGAGGATATTGCTTAGATGCAGTATTCCTGAGAAACGGGTGTCAAGTTTGCAGAAACAATTCATCAGTATATTTCCATTCTCTCTTCCCCTTTCTCATTTATTTTCCATTCTCTCTCCCGCTTCCCATTCTCTCCCGCTCTCCTTTCTTACTCTTTACTGGTTGGCACAAAAGGCAGTGATCCTATTAATTCAGTCGTATTTATTGAGTGCTTACTGTGTGCCTGCTCCCCAGAGGAGGCCGCACAAGTCCTCTGTGGCTGGGGGCCTGAAATAAAACAAACACAAGATGGGAGATTTATTGTCCTCGTGACACTGGCAGGCATGTGATGTGAACACCTGCCTGTGCCTCACGCCACAGCTCTACTCTCCCTGACACCTATGCTCTGGGGAACAGGCAATAGTCTGCAATTCTGTCAATGATTGAAATAAATGCTTCCTTTCCCAACTGGGATCAGTTGGGGGAGGTGGCAGTTTGTGGAGATGCTGCTGCCTATTGACCTTGACAGTGTCCCTTTAAGTGCAGCTGGTAAGTGGTGACCAATTAGCCACACTTGGGAAAGCTGTGACCTAGTTGTAGTCTAGTCTAGTAACTTCTAGTCAACACCCGTCTCCCTGTTTTAAATAATAATAATGATGGCATTTATTAAGCGCTTACTATGTGCAAAGCACTGTTCTAAGCGCTGGGGTGGTTACAAGGTGATCAGGTTGTCCCATGGGGGGCTCACAGTCTTAATCCTCATTTTACAGATGAGGGAACCGAGGCACAGAGAAGTTAAGTGACTTGCCCAAAGTCACACAGCTGACAACTGGCGGAGCTGAGATTTGAACCCATGACCTCTGACTCCAAAGCCTGGGCTCTTTCCACTGAGCCATACTGCTTCTCTGCTTCTCTGCTTAAATCTTCTGAGCTGACTCCTCATAGCTATTGCCCAGCACCATCTGAAACACCATTTACAGGACTTTTTCACTTACTAGATAGGGGAGCCCAGAAGCAAAGATGAGCAATGAAAATACATATCAGGGGTCGAGAGCAGCCCAACAAGAGAGAGAGGCCAAGGGTACAGCAAATATCTATGAATGCCGGAAACATGTCTGAAAGAGAACTCCTTTCCATACTACCCAAATCCTGTCCTTACCCAGGCTTTTCCATTGTCATAGACAACTCCACCCTACTCCTTATCTCATAGTCAGTGGAAGTGATGTGGCCTAGTGGAAAGAGCACAGGCATGGGAATCAGAGGATCTGGGTTCTAATTCCAGCTCTGCCACTGGCCTGCAGAGCAGGCTAGTCTAGTCCCCTTAAGACCTTTAACATTCACTCCACCCTCAGCCCACAGCACATATGTACATGTCATTCATTCATTCATTTAATCATATTTATTGAGCACTGTGTGCAGAGCACTGGACTAAGTGCTTGGGAGAGTACAATACAACAATTAACAGTCATATTATCTGCCCACAGCAAGTTTACAGTCTAGAGAGGGGGAGAGAGACATCAATACAAATAAATAAAATTACAGATATGTACATAAGTGCTGTGGGGCTGGAAGGGGAGAAGAGCAAAGGGAGCTAGTCAGGGAAACACAGAAGGTAGTGGGAGGTGAGGAAAGGTGGGGCTTAGTTTGGGAAGGCCTCTTGGAGGAGATGTGCCTTCAGTAAGGCTTTGAAGCAGGGGAGAGTAATTGTCTGTTGGATTTGAGGAGGGAGGGCATTCCAGGCTGGAGGCAGGATGTCGGCAAGAGGTAGGCGGCCAAACAGGCGAGATCGAGGTCATTTTCTCTTTCTGTAATTTATTTTGATGTCTGCCTCCCCCTCTAGTCTAAAAGTTCTTTGTGGACAGTTATCATGTCTATCAACTCTACTTGTATTGCACTCTCCAAAGTGCTTAGTAAAGTGCTCTTCACACAGTAAGCACTCAGGAAATGCCATTGATTGACTGATTAATTCATAGATGTAAAATGAATAAATGGCAAGCCTTCTTCACCCATCAAATGATAAGCATTCAGAATTCATTATCACAGGAAGTTGTGCAGGATGTAAATATCAGTAGTTTCCAAAAGGATTTGGGATGAATTCAAGGACTAATGGGCCAAAATGGATTACTAGAGGGACAATTTAGGGATGTTAAGGGAAAAAGTTAGGGTTTTAAATGGTATCTATGTATCCTTAAAAATTAATACCACTGTTCCAGAGGGCAGCTATTAACAAGGTTTGCTGAGCATCTTGTTGCCATTGTCAGTAAACTGTTGTTATTCCTGGCATTTCTTATGTGCTTACAGTCCTACTACACAAGTATGTCATTTCAATCTTCATTCATCTACTTTCACGCTGACTATTCTGGCACTTTGTCATCTCATCTCTGGAGCTTTCCCTCATAACGGTACATTTATCCAAATATTATCCATAAAAAGAGTCCATAAACATTTATTAATCACTTGCTTATATATCTGCCTGGAGAAACCTATTCTGTAAAATGTACTTTGACTGAATGGCTCATACAAGTCACTTGCATGTGCAAATTACTCTTCTGATTTGGGGGATATTTTTAAGAAATAATTCACATGTCCAAGATCCTGTCTCCCCTTTCTGTTAAGGTTGGCCAAATCCCTTGAGATTTTGAAGTCACCTTTATGTAGATTTTCAGAAAACAGTTTTGCCCCATAATGTCATCCTTTACAAGTTGGAAAAAACAATTCAAGAGTGAACAAACTTCCACTATCTAATGTATGATACTATGTGTATGAAATTCATGATGGCGAAAACCCAGAAATTCTACCCTTGGGGCAATATCTCTCTGCTGTTAAGAGAGACTGCTAGATTTCATCTCTCGGCATGCTAGTTGCTCTTGCAGGCACATGCAAACCCAAATCTGCCATAGGATTACATCACCGAAGCTAAATCTTTGTGTCAAATGACAAACCCTTGAGCCTCCTAAGTCTAAGGATTTAAGTAACAGAGAATGGTTGAGGAAATTGGGGTTGTTCTCCCTGGAAACGGATGGACTTTGTGATGTTCTAATTGATGTTTTTCAGTTTAGGAAAAGGATAGATCAAATTGATCTCGACAAACTTTTCCAACTGGCAAGAACACAAAAACAAAATGGCATAATTTACAGGATAGAAAATTAGGAGCAGAAAAGAGCCTAACACAAAACGACTGTATTATATCCAAAGGAAATGGAAGTGCACATATTGAAGAGATTACTAAGGAGGACCCCTAAAGCTGGCAAAATCAATTCATTCAAGAGATAGAGGAACTGGAAAGGGATATGATCAAGGGTTACACAGAAAAAGCAGTAAATTGAAACTGAGGAGCAGGTCAGGGCTTCATTTGGTCATTGTATTCCTAGAATTTCTTCTGCTCCTATAAATTCAGAAAATGGTAGCAGGAAATTGAACCCCGTAGCATACTCTAGCAGGGGTTTGAATTCTCAAATGTTAACATTGGATTAAATTCCTCATTATTTTCCATTGCCTGTGACATATTTTTTCCCCAAAATTTGAATGTTAGAAATTAAGTTGAAGCAAATTAATTGTAACCACCCAGAAACCTGTGCTTATGGAAATACATTTGAGAAAAATGAGAAGAGTTCATTTCCTTTGCATCTGTCAAGTCCAGTGTATAGAGAGAGCACAGCAGTGGAATGGTCTCCTCTTTCCCAAATCAGGAGAAAACATTTTTGTAACTTCATGACTATGTCAAAAGTTACTCAGCAGTATCCATAGACAGCAGTGTCTTTCAACACTTGCTTCTTTTTCCTGTCTTGAGAAAACACTGAAAGACTGCAGATAGTCTGGTAATAGAGATATTTTTATTTAAAGCAAGGATGACAAGTGTAGCATTTCCTCTACTCCCCACACCAGTTTAAGACAAAAGCGAGACTGACATACAGCTGGAATTATTAGCTCTTGAATTTTCCACCAGGACTGTAACTATTATTATTCCAGGGAGTTCTACCTACCAGGACCAACTGAAGTGTGTGACTACAATTTTCCAATCTTCCTTTTAGAGATTACTTCAACAGAGACTGTGAATAAATCTCAAACCAATGAGATTGAATGATAAACAGGTGCTAAATGGGAAACCTGTTTTCTCATAATTGGCAAAGTGCAACCTCCAAAGAGAAGGACAACACTCAAATTTCCTGATTAAAACACATGACCCCAAAAGGAGAAAGCAAATTAAATGACATAGTTCAGGCTACTTTTGACCCAGCCATGTTTGGTTAATTTTAGTTTCTCTAGTTTATTTTTCATTCCAGGACAAAGCAACCAGATATTCTGAATTAGATGGCAAGGTCGTGATCATGCAACGATGGGGGGAAAAGCTGGTGGAAGCCACTTAAGTTCTGTTTGTCAGGTGTCAGTGTCAGGGGCAGTTGCGACTATAATGATGGCTGGAAGCACAGGGGCAGTTGCTACTATAATGATGGCTGGGAGCACAGGGGCAGGTGTGACTGTAATGATGTCAGGGAGCATCTGTAGCATTTGCATCTGCATGCATCTATATGCATCTGCATGCATCTGCAGCAACAGGAGATGCAGCAGCCAGAGTATAGCCTTCTTGGTTGCTGCCAAGTTTACACTGACTTGCCAAGGTAGACAGTCACATCGGCCATGACCTCCAAGTAGCAGCCTGGAGTCATACCAGAGAAGATTTCAGAAGTCTAGCTTCTGGAACATGGAAGTGGCAGGGGAACAGCAAGGAAGAAGGTTGCTTCATAGTCACAGCACCTGCTGCTGATGCTGCAGTTGCCACCCAGAGCCAATCTCTAGCAAAAGTGGGAGCAAGCCAACATGCCTTCCCTTCCCTTGCTGCTGTTTACTCACTGTGGCATCAGCCCTGACTCCATCCCTGCTCCTGCTGCTGTTTCTGCTGTGGAGGTCTGTTCTCTAGGATTTGTCTTGGAACAATCTCCCAGCTCCAGATGCCCCCCTGAAACAGACTAGAACGGCAGTGGCCAAAGCAGCAGTAGCCAAACAGCAATAGCGGCAGTGTTTGCAGTTCTTCACAATAAATGGACAGGGCTGGGGCCCGGGCTGAGAGCAATAGGTTGGTACAAAAGAGGGTTTTCCAGGGCAATGCAATTTGCACTTGGATCTGTGCCCTTTGGGCATTTGGTACTCACCCCACCCGCAGCGCCACAGCACTTATAGACATATCTACAAATTATTTATTTATATTCAAATCTTTCTCCCGCTCTAAATTGTAAGCTCACTGTGGACAGGAAGCATGCCTATGAACTCTGTAGTGTTGTAGTTTCCCAAGTAGTACAATGCTCTTCACATAGTAAGTGATCAATAAATTCCATTGATCAATTGATTGATTAATGGATGGTAGTCCTCTATCTGGTAGGTGACACCCTCTTCTTAAAACTTCTTAAAAAATGGATGGTGGATTGATTCATTACTTGATAATTAATTTTTCAAATGCCATCTAGTCAGCCTTACTATTTAATGTGCCCAGATCTCTGTGCAAAACTGAGTTGCATTCTAAATTGGTCACTTGCACCTGCACAATGAAAATTTCAAGTGCAGTTCAAAGGAAGATAGAAAACTTCCTCCCTTTTTCCCTGAGCATTTTAATTATACTAGGATGTTTCTGTTGCTTGATTAATTTAAGTGAAGTTCATGCCAAATACAAACTGACCTAGAAAGATGATCTACAGTCATTCCTGGAATATTTGTATTTAGACTACATTGGCTGTGCTCCTGGATGTTAGAATAATATTTAGTTTTGTCATCTGGCAATGTAGTAATCTCAAAGCATTTTGCAAAAGTTTTAAATAGTTAAATAATTGTTATTGAATTGCTGGCTTTGTTATAGGTGTTGATATGCCTAAGGGAGACAACAAAAATACCACCACTTGTCAGCTGTGACCTTGGGCAAGTCACTTCACTTCTCTGTACCTCAGTTACCTCATCTGTAAAACGGGGATTGAAACTGTGAGCCCCACGTGGGACAGGGACTGTGTCCAACCTGATTTCCTTATATTCACTCCAATATTAGTACAGTGCCAGGCACAGAGTAAACACTTAACAAATGACATAATTATTATACAGATTTAGTGCTTCTCTTTGATAAACTCAGTATGTTTACAGAGTATACTAGTAGAACAAAACTTTGCTGTTTTAATTGACCTTTCATTTATGACAATTTTGAAAATGTGTTCTACCTTGAAAAAGTGGATTGAAAAGGAGCAGAAAGGAGGTGGTACTCTAACAGATAAGACAATGAAATAATAATATAATCAACAATACTCTAGAAAGGGATTTCTTAAATGGCAGAAAAGATAATTTGTTACTGTACCCTCAGTGTTTCTCTTTGCTCTGTGGGGCTGCAACCCCCTGTGAGACGCAGCATGGCGTAGTGGATAGAGCCTGGACCTTATTTATGAGTGAATAAGTCAGAAGGTCATGGGTTCTAATCCTGGCTCTGCCACTTGTCTGCTGTGTGACCTGGGGCAAATCACTGCACTTTTCTGTGCTTCAGTTACCTCATCCGTAAAAGGGGGATTGAGACCCATATAGGACAGGGACTGTGTCCAACTATATTTGTATACACCACAGTGCTTAGTACAGTGCCTGGCACATAGTAAGCACTTAATAAATACCATCATCATCACCATCAACCCCAGTAGCCACTGACTAGGGGAGCAATTTGAAAGTCTCTCTGACTTTCCAAGAGTCAGGTTGGGACGAGATGGCGTTCAATGGTCTTGTGAATTCCACTGGAGCAGCCTAAATGCTGAAGAAGCTTGTGATCTGAAATTCACTTGCTGGCCTGGTTCCAAAATAGTGAATTCTATAGTTTTTTTGATCATCTGAGGCACTCATTGGGATCAGAGCAACTCAATTGGAAGCAGAGTGTAATTTAAACTACTGAACTTTCAATATTGAATTAATGATCATAAAGTATTGGGGAGAAAGAGAATATCAGTAAAATTACAACAAACATTTGATTTTTCATAAAATCAAAAATATTCAAGTTTTGTAGTCACCCTGCAGCATAGCAATGCTAAAGAGGGCTTATGACTAGTCTGCCAGGAAATGAAAAATAAGTGAAGGAACTTTCTCTGGGATCCACCCATCTTAGAGCAATGGAGATTAATTATTTTAGCTGTGGAGTGTGCCTTTTTTCTTGCTGCTTAATACTACTAGAAGAAATGGCAAAGATGTATTCTATTTCCCCTAGTGTACATTATGAATGTACTGTAGGGCTTCCTCCCAGTCCTAGTCAACACTCTCTTTATCAAAATCACCTCCATCCAAGGGAAGAAATTAGGAAAACAAATGAGTATACTCTGGTTCTGAAAACAATAACAATTAATGCTTGCCATGTGTGGCTTTGCATTTTGTCATTCCAAAGTAAGCATCACTAAGTAGCTCTCTTCAGCTATGTGATACCTGTTCAGAAGATACCTACTACATTTGATTTGGTTGTCTTTTAGCTGTGATATTACCCATTATAGACCATTATCAGAAGTTATTTGACACTACCAGGACTGGCTAGCTAAGGCAATCGTAACAATATTCATAGGGAAAAGACATACATGTTTACTCCTAAAAAAAATCACCATTTTCATTCCTGGCATATTTCCTGACTTTCTGGTTTGCAAGTGAATTCTCAGAATTCTTGAGACTAAGCTTGGGAGGATGGCAGTGTAACCATTCGACAGAATTTAAGCAGCCTGCAATTCTCTCATGAAATCACAGTATGCTGAGGAAGCCTTCCTATCCTGACAGACCTTTCTTGGTCAAGAGGCTGAATGAAAAAGATCCTATGATTTCCATTAATAATGAAAGAATGCCCTCCTTCTTCAAGCAGGTGACAGGAGTGCAAGGGCTCCTAAGGCTCACAAGTAGTGAACCAAGAACTAGAGGATTGTTTTAGGTTTTCAAAAGGAGACTTGAGAAGTAGAAAGTTTGAAAACCAGAATTGTCTTTTAAGTGTTCCTGGCTGCAAGGACCTGGGGGAGTGGCCAACTCAGGGTGTTTCCCCCAGTGTTCCTCCTATAGGTCAAGCTACAACCCCAAATACCATCATTATCATGTACATATTCTTATACTTTGCCATTTTCCGTATCGGTAATTTTTTTTTAATGTCTGTCTCTCCCACTAGACTGTAAGCTCTTTGAGGCCATAGATCATGTCTATGTACTCTGCGGTATTGTACTCTCCCAAGCATCTAGTACAGCGCTATGCACACAGTAAGTGTGCAATAAATGCATTAATTGATACCTTTTCAGGACATAAAGTCCAAGACTGAGAGGGGAAATGACTAAAGTTATGTTCTTGATGAACTCCTCATTAATGAAAACTCACGTTAGGGATACATGTGTTTAGACCAACACTGAATACATCCACACAACCATTCCTTCTAACACCACAATTGCATTCTGTCCAGATATACTGGATTTCGTGAACAACTTTCCCTGATTCCCAAACAACTTTCTGTTGTAAATGCGTAGTGAAAACCTGCATTGAGGAACAACTAAGGATATTTTTTTTCACAGAAAGTAGTAAACACATGGAATTCATTATTACAAGGAATGGCAAGTCAGGGAGAAAATATATCATTAGTTTCAAGAAGGGTTTGAATAAATCCATAGATGAGAGGTCCATAATAGATTATCAGAGGGAATAGTTCAGATGTTAGAAGGAACATCCCCAACCATGTGGTTGGATGTCAAGGGGGCAACCATCGTACTGATCCTACAAACATTGTTTATTACCACAGTTAGAGATAGAATACAAGTTGGATAGAGAATTTGTGTGACCTAGTCAAGCATTTCTCATGTTCTCTTGTCAGATTCCAAATGAAAACATTTGCGAAACACTGATGGGGAAGGCCGTTTAAGGTCACATTGCTGTTGGCGAAGGCATTGGCTCAGCTTCCATCTGTGAATCAAGTGAAGCTTGCACATTATTCTTAAAATCCTTACTCAAGGAAGAAAACTGAGCTCTAATGGAAGGATGCTTTCCTATTGGAAATAATTACACCACTGTAAAATTAGTCACTTTACATTGGGGTTGTGCTGCCTCTATAACAGCAAAAGTTTGAAATAGAATCTTTTTGGAAATAAGAGCAAAGGAACATTTTGATTGAATTACTGGGAAAGGGGCCATAATGATGAAAATCTGGGAATCAATGGATGTATCTACCAAAGGAAGTGGTAGAAGTCCCATGGCTTGAGTCATTTAAAGCCAGACTGGAGAAATAATCTCACGCTGACAGTCAGAGCATAAACTACACAAATATGTATATAGGCTTTTCCAGTACTGATTGCCATGAATTGTCTTTCAAAATAGAATCTCTGTGCTCTTCCCAAAGGACTTGAGCAAAATCAAATTCTGACCCATGTTGAGTAGGAACTGTCTCTACATGTTGCCGACTTGTACTTCCCAAGCGCTTAGTACGGTGCTCTGCACACAGTAAATGCTCAATAAATATGATTGAATGAATATCTAATTTATTTGCATCAGGTCCTGAATCTTCACATGAAAACACATTGTAAACTCTCTAAAGTCAGGAAATAGCATCAGTTAATTCTATTTTACTCTCTCAAGTGCTTAATAAAGCACTCTACACACAATAGGTGTTCAGTCAGTATTATCGACTGATTAATTCAAGTTTCAGAAGTCGAAAATGATCATATTGTGTCGCTCTTTTGAGATGTCCCAAAAGTTAAAAATAATTCAAGTTACGAAGGGAAAAAGTATATTATGCCTTTATCTAAAAGTTTTCTTGGAATATTATTAAAGGGGAAATCATTATTAGTGAGAACCGATCAGATGTATGCAGTAGCATTAATATAATGTCTAAATTTGATGCCTGGTTGAATAACAGTAAATTATGTCAGACTATATTATGGAGATTGTATATGCACTCAGACAAATGATAGCTCCATATTAATTTTGTGTCTAAATAATAATAATAACAATGATAATGATGATGACGTTTATTAAGTGTTTACTAAATGCCAAGTACTAAGCACTGGGGTAGATACAGGATTGTCATATTGGACACGGTCCCTATTCCATATCTGTCCCACTTGGTGTTCACAATCTAAGAGAGAGGGAGAACAGGCATTTGCATTCCTCATTTTACAGATGAGCAAACTGAGGCACAGTAAGTTAAGTTACTTGCCCGAAATCACAGCAAGCGAGTGATAGGGCCTGGACTAGAACCTGGATTTTCTGGTTCCTAGGTCTTGTTCTTTCAAATGGGTCTTGCTCTCTCCCTCTGTAAAACAAACAAATGAACAAACAAACAAAGGAAATGTGCCTACACAGTTTTACCGAGAATGAAAATGTTGGAAAGCAGAAAAGGAAAACTCAATGAGAACATGCCTCCCACCTTCTGCCTCTCCCTCTCTAATTGTGGGACTCCCTCAAGGCTCTGTTCTGGGTCACATCTACATCCACTCCCTCTGTGAACTCATTCACTCTCACAGCTTTGACTACCATCTCTACACAGATAATTCAAAAATTAACCTCTCTGGCTCTGACCCCTCTCCTTCTCTGCAGTCTCATATTTTTTTTGTTTTATTTTATGATATTTCTGAAATGGTTTACTATGTGCCAGGCACTGTATAAAGCACTGGGGTAGATACAAGCTAATCAGGTTGGACACAGTCCCTGTCCCACTTGGGCCTCACAGTCTCAATTCCCATTTTACAGATGACATAACTGAGGCACAGAGAAGTTAGGTGATTTACCCAAGGTCACACAGCAGACAGGTGGTGGAGCCGGGGTTAGAACCCATGATCTTCTCACTCCCAGGCTTGTGCTCTAGCCACTAAGCCACGCTGCTCCTGCTTTCAGGACATCTTTACTTGGAACATGTCAAAAGCAGAACTTTTCATCTTCCCACCTATTCTAGACTGTGAGCCCGTTGTTGGGTAGGGACCATCTCTATATGTTGCCGATTTGTACTTCCCAAGCGCTTAGTCCAGTGCTCTGCACACAGTAAGCTCTCAATAAATGCAATTGAATGAATGAATAAATGCTGTACTCCACCTGCCTTTCCAATTACCATAAACAACACTACCATCCTCCCTGTCTCACAGGCCTGTAACCTTAGCAATATCCTTGACTCATTTCTCGCATTCTACCCACATATTTTGTCCTTCACCAAATTTTGTTGGTTATACCTTCACAGCATCTCTAGAATCTGCTCTTTCCTCTCTATACAAACTGCAACCACGCTTAGCCAAATCTTTACCATCAGCTTTAAGGTACTCCATGTGCTCTCCCCATCCTACCGTAGTTTACTGATCTCCTACTGGATCTCCTACATGTCACTTCTCTAGTGCCAAACTACTCACTGTACCTCAATCTCATCTATCCCCCTGCTGACCCTTTGCCACATCCTCCCTCTAGCCTGGAACTTCCTCCTTCTTCATAGTCATCAAACCACCTCTCTCCCCACCTTCAAAGCTCTCCTAAAATAACCTCTCCTCCAAGAGACCTTTCCTGACTAAGCCCTCATTTCCCCTACCCATCCTCCCTCTGTGTCGTCCTATGCACTCAGATCTGTACCCCTTAAGCTCTTGATATTCACTCCACCTCTAGCCCCACGGCACTTATGTGCATATCCTTGCAACTCTGCCATTTCCCCTTTCTGTAGTTTATTTTAATGTCTGATCCAATCTCTAGATTGTAAGCCCCTTGTGGGCCAGGATTGTGTCTACTAACTGTACGATATTGTATTTTACCACCTCTTAGTATAGTGATCTGCACACAGTAAACACTCTATAGATACCACTGATTTATTGATTGATGAGGAATGAGAGCATTTTTAGTTCATGACCTCTAAAGCTGTACATCTGAAAGGCATTATAATGTGTTTTTAGTTGGGGAAATAGTCAACCTAGTCTTTCACTATATTTTTCACTCCATTTTGAATATTTCTAAGGTATCAGGATTAAATTGGAGCCCAATCTTTATTATTATTCATTCATTCATTCAATCATATTTATTGAGCATTTACTGTGTGCAGAGCACTGTACTAAGCATTCGGAAAGTACTATTCAACAATAGAGACAATCCCTGCCCATAATACTAATACTACTAATAATGACTTTGATTAAGCACCTACTATGTGCTAAACACCAGGCTAAATAAGAAGATTACAAGATAGGACATAGTCCCTGGCCCACAAAGGGCTCACTTTCCATCATCTTCAATTTACAGATGAGGAAATTGGGGTCTAGCTAAGTTATGTGACTTGCTCAAGGTCACACAATAGACCGGTGGTGGAACTGGAATTAAAACCTAGGTGCCCTGATCCCTAGTCCTGTTCTCTTTCCACTAGGAAACATTGCCTCCCACTTTTTAAAATATTAACCCTTAAGGGCTGATGTGGGCTAGATTGTCAGGAGTGTTCTAGGGTAAAACTGAGGTACTTGGGCAGCATGACCATAATAATTTTGGAACTCTGAATGTAAAATTGAAGTGCAATCCTTAAGTGCCTTAGGAGGCTGGATTTTATAGGTTTGTTTTATTTCTGAAGATGTTGACTTTTTTTTGTCGTTAAATTCCCACATAAAGTTTTTTTAGAAAGAGGAAAACTTTGAGTTGGTTTGGGACAGATGTGGTATTGTGCAGGTTGTGCTGTACTCAAGATGGTATGTTAAGTCTTGGCATCACAATGGTCATGAGTCATTTGAAGCCAAGTTGTGTCCCAGAGGGTACAGCAGGAAACCACAAGACATGGTTCCACTATTTCGACGATAATCTTTTGGGAGACGGGATAATTGTGGTGGTCCATGGCAGTTTGCTTTATGGCTGCCTTAATGTTAACCCTTAGATTCGTTTGTTTTGGCTGGTCAGGGATGTGAACCTCATTCTGGCATATTCACTGTGACTAAGGGAGCCATCACTTCCTGAGGCTCCACCTTTGGCTCCAACTTGGGAGGCCATTTTGTAGAGTTTCTTCCCACTGTTTTATGACAAATAATTTCTTGGCCTGGCCACAACTTCCTTACATAAATATAATCAACAGCCTAGACATTTTGTAAAAATAGTAGCCACTTATTTTCTCATCAAGGCAGCAAATATTCATTGAAATAAGTTATTTTCCAAAGTGGATGAGATTCCACCCTTGAAGAGTTGATGTCTTTTTCCTCAGTTTCCAGGGACATGATATTTTTGAGGAGTGACAGACTATTCAAAACACACAGACAGTGATTTGCCATTCTCAGATGGAAATAACTTTTGGCTCATTTTCTCTTTTAGTTAATGACGTGTTCTCTTCCAACAGGCCTCGCAGATTTTCTTCCTGTGCCTTCTTCCATAGACCACTTGGATTTCAAGTACTGTATTGATCGAGATAACCTCAATACCAAAGCTACTTCTTCACTGGACATGACGCATCTTGGGTCGCAGCATTTATTCTCAAAACCCTGAGGTACTATTTAGTATCATGCCAGCCTGATGGGAGGGATGTCCAATAAGTATAACCTCAAGATGTAGACAGAAGGAAACCAGAATCAGAGCTGCCTAGGGAAAGAACAGTAATTGGAGACTAGTGGAAAGAATGGGAAGGAGAGTGTGTTGTTTAATCATCATCATCAATCGTATTTATTGAGCGCTTACTATGTGCAGAGCACTGTACTAAGCGCTTGGGAAGTACAAATTGGCAACATATAGAGACAGTCCCTACCCAACAAAAGTACTGAACTCATTGTTATGTCCATATTTAGGATATCTGTCATAGATTGCAAATTTTGTAAGGGAGGTCTTTTCCCTAAATCCTACAGCATTCACCACAGTAACATTTTGTGGGAAAACAAGGTTGGTGTTGCCTTGTGCCTGGCATAACCCAGGTGGCCAATAATTAGAATGATGTGCCATTTTTCTTAGGTTTCAACAGTCAAGATATTTTAATAACTGGCATGATTTTTTTTCTCCAATCAAGTTTTTTGCTCCCAAGTTGCACTGGCCAAAAATGTATGAAGGTTATTATTCTACTTTTGTGGGATGACAATGTTACAACTATGAATTAAATTTGAATAAGGAAGGTTTGTAATCAAGATGCATTTTTTCAAAGCTTTAGCATCATGGAAATAGCACACAGCTGGGAGAGAGCACAGCTGTAAAGGAACTGCTTTGCAGGGGAGTAAGGAAGGTGGGAGTCCCATAAGCCCAACATGGACCAGATGTCCCAAGACTGCTCTGAATCTCTGGCATATCCAAGGTCCAAAGTCTTTCATGGGACTCCAAGCCTCTAGTCATTTCACACCAGGGGATATTCAGAAGCATTTCTGGGCTTCTTGTGGCCCATTGCCAAAAGTGCTTAGCAACTAGGCCCCAGGCCCCAAATGGTTTTTCCTACTAACAGGTGCGCCTATTGCAGCTCTCAGTCCATTCTATTGATCTCTCTCCTTTTCATTCATTCATTCATCAATTCAATCATGCTTATTGAGTGCTTACAGTGTACAGAGCACTGTACTAAGCACTTGGGAAAGTACAATGCAACAATAAACAGAAACATTTCCTACCCACGATGAGCTTACAGTCCAGAAGGGGGGAGATAGACATCAATACAAATAAATAAAATACAGATATGTACATAAGTGCAGTGGGGATGTGAGAGGGATGGAACAAAGGGAGCAAGTCAGAGTGATGCAGAAGGGAGTAGGAGAAGAGGAATGTCACGGTGGAGGGGGGGTGGCATGGGGACTTAGTCTGGGAATCCTCTTGGAAAAGAAGTGCCTTCAGTTGGGCTTTGAATGGGGGTAGGGGGAGGAGAATAATTGTCTGGCGGATTTGAGGAGGAAATGCATTCCAGGCCAGAGGCAGGACGTGGCCCAGGGGTCAGCGGTGAGACTGAGGCACAGTAAGAAGGTTATCACTAGAAAAGTGAAGTGTGCAAACTGGTTTGTAGTAGGAGAGTGGTGAGGTAGGAGGGAGCAAGGTGGTGGAGTGCTTTAAACCAAAGTGTGAAGAGTTTTTGTTTGACGCAGAGGTGGATGGGCAACCACTGGAGTTTATTTTAGGAGTGGGGTGATGTGTCCTAAATGTTTTTGTAGAAAAATGATCCGGGCAGAAAGTATACAGTCACACATTTCTTCAGGACATCTCTTCTTGGTTGTCCCACCTACACCTCAAACTGAACATTTCCAAAACAGAACGCCTCATCTTTCCACCCAAACCCTGTCCTCCCCCTGACTTTCTGGTCACTGTAGATAGCACCACCATCCTCCCTGTGTCACAAGCCCATAACCTTGGCATTATCCTCAACTCATCTCTCTCACTGAAGATGCATACTCACCAAATCCTGTTAGTTCAGACTTCACAATATCGTTAAAATCCACCCTTTCCTCTCCATCCAGACCACTGCTACATTAATTTGAGCACTTATTCTATCCCATCTTGATTACTGTATTAGCCTTCTTGCTGACTTCCCTGCCTCCTGTCTCTCTCCACTAGAGTCCATATTTCACTCTGATACCCAGATCATTTTTCTATAAAAACATTCAGTCCATATTTCCCCACTCCTCAAGAACCTCCAGTGATTGTCTACATCAAAATGAAGCTCCTTATCATCAGCTTTAAAGCATTCAATCACCTTGTGCCCTCCTACCGTATGTCACTGATTTCCTACTACAACTCAGCCCTCCCACTTCGCTCCTCTAATGCCAACTTACTCACTGTAGCCCATTCTCATCTATCTTGCCACCAACCTCTTGGTCAAGCCCCGCTTCTGACCTGGAACACCCTTCCTCTTCTTATCCAACAGACAATTACTCTCCCCACCTTCAAAATCTTATTGAAGGCACATTTCCTCCAAAAGGCCTTACCCGACTAGGCTTTCATTTCCTCTCCTCCCACACCTATCTACACCACCCTTGCACTTGGATTTGTAACCTTTATTCACCCCACCTCAGCCCCCACAGCAGTTGTGTACATAGCTTTGGTATTGAAGCAGCATGATCTAGTGGGAAGAGTACCGGCCTGGGAGTCAGAGGACCTGGGTTCTAATCCTGACTCTGCCATGTGTTTGTTATGTGACCTTGGGCAAGTCAATTAATGTCTCTGTGCCTCAGTTACTGCATCTGGAAATTGGAGATTCAATTCCCTCCTACTTAAGACTGTGAGTATCATGTGGGACAGGGACTGTGTCCAAAGTGACCAACTTGTATATATATCCCCATGCTTAGTACAGTGCTTGACACATAGCACTTAACAAGTACCACAATAATTATTAATTATTATATAAATAATTCATTTATATTAATATCTGTCTCCCCTATAGACTGTAAGCTCATTGTGGACAGGGAAATGTGTCTACCAACTCTGTTATAGTGTACTCTCCCAAGCACTTAGTACAGTGCTCTGCACAGAGTAAGCACTCAATAAATGTGATTGACTGATTGATTGATGATCTGGATGACAATGCTAAAGAGCCATCCTATGAAAGCCCACAAAAAGTAACCTCTGCGGACTTCTGCAGCTCTGTTCTGCTTCTAATTAGAGAATGAGAATGGAATTTGGGAGTTCTAAGAACAAGCTATGTCATGCTGCCAATATGACAATCTGAATGGTACAATAGACCAGTCATATCAAAACATATTAGAATGTCATGAAATTTGATTCTAAAATATTCCTCATGACTTCATAGATCTAATCCACCTATTTTGGAGAGCCAGCCCTCTCAATTGCTCCTCTGAAACTCATCCATTTATCTTTAATTGTGAGCTGCATATGGTTTAGAAACTCAAAATCAGATTACTTATAGATTATCTTCTGCTAGAGTAACCAATGTCTATTTTGAGCACTGCTTTATCAATGAGTTGCATTTTTGTATGTAGTATAAAGTTTATGTTTGGTTTAGAACAATTTTGGCCAAAGATTAATCTGTTTTTATTTTTACCAGATCAGTTCATGCATCCCTAATAAAAGCTATGTTGATGTTAGTCTAAACACTTGAATTTGTAGCAGCTGTAGACATACCTATTGCACTGGACTTCCTCTTTGGAGAACATATCAAAAGGCAAAGAGCTAAAGTTACATTGAGTACACAAATGATTTTTCCTGTGCGGAAGGCCTACTGGGCTCAGCGTATCTTAATACGTTGTTCTTGAAAGCTCAGAACAGGCCTAGTATTTTGAAGATTTTCCAGCATTTCTAGATTTTCTATCTCTACTAAGATCATCACCATAATCATCATCACTATAATCATCATCATCATAAACAGCATTGATGGAGTACTTTCTTGTTCAATAAGTACATGGGACTAGACACTTGGGAACATAGAATAGAAGTAAAAGAAAACAGTCCCTGCCCCCTTCTACTATTGAGGAGATGTTGTCATGAAGTCAAATTCAGTCTCCTGAGATACAGATGTGTTTTGAGATACACCAGTTTTTCCAGGAGTGAAAGTTTGAAATCTTTTAAACTCCATTCAATCTTTCACTGAACTTTATGTATAGCAACAGTAATATGAAAATCCTTCAGGGCTCACTGTCAAACAATGTTATAATCAATAAGAGGCCACTGCTTAGGTTTTAGGTGCACCCTATATGTCTTCCTATTGTTTGGTAAACAGAATATTGTAATGGTGCTTACAAAAGTATGTTTAACACATTCCATGAGCAGGAGTAGACCTTTATTATTTAACTTTCCAATCTGGTTTGATTCATTAATTTTTTTTCCATGTTTAGCACTTCTGCTTAATTTGAAATGTCTAGTGACAATCAAAGTCAAACTGACTGCTGTAAAGGGTTTGTCTGGTTCCTGTTGCACTTAATGCTATGTAAAATTTGTTTTCATTGCACAATATGAATACGACACAATGGAAAAATGTTAGGACATTCTTTCCACAAGACAAGTGTGTTCTTATATAACCTGGTTTACAAGTTGGCACAATTAGATTCAATGTAGGAAGAAATGGTAGCACCCGTGAGCGTGATGTTGGTCAAGGTTTGATTCTGTTAAACTTCCCACCCTTGATCTCAGTCCTACTGAATTGTTCCATAGAATATGTTGTGTTTCTTAGAGTTTGTAACTTTACAGTAATCAATTCAGTAATATAACAATGACTGGCAAGGACGTGAAGCATTCTGCTTGTGATGGACTGAACAGTGATATAGGAATTTGTACTAGAAAATGTCTCATGGTGGTATCTTTGAACCATCTACTTCATAGCTCATTAATATCATTGGATTTAGCAATAATAGTAATGTAATTTTCCCTTAAATTAAAGTTATTCAACAATACGAACTCCTTGGTAGAAGAATTCCCTACGTCAATTTACTTTCTCTTTGGAGTCTGTCATAGTTGGGGTATAATCCTTAATATTTTATCAGTCTCTTCATCAACAGTTCTCATTATCATGTAGCACAGAGATGTTTTGCAACAAATTGTCATTTTCTTTGTTTTGGGTAGGTTTCTTCCTTGGTTATTTTTGTATGAGTTTAATGAAAACAATGCTGATGTTAGTCTAAACATGGAATTCGTAACAGCTGTAGTCATACCTATTGGCTTGGACTTCCTCTTTGGAAAACATAGCAGAAGGCAAAAAGCTATAATTACATTAAGTGCACAAGTGAATTTTCATGTACTTAGGGAGTGGGCTCAGGGTATCATCGTATTTTCATTCTTCAAAGCTAAGACAAAGCAGAATTGGATGCCGACAGTAGGTGAGGTAAGGACCGCGTCTGGGGGCAATACTCGATGGGGCAGTGGCATGATGTAATGGGGTTGGCGATATGAAGTAGAAGCAGAGGTATGGCATGCCCATGGATAGGATTGGCAACATGGGCACGGTGTCAAAAAGTGTGAGGTCACAGAGGTGTTCTCCCTCCTACTTAGACTGTGAGCCCTACACAGGACAGGGACTGTGTCCATTCCGATCAACTTGTGTCTATCCCAACACTTTGTACAGTGATTGGCACGTAGCAAGCTCATAACTGCTATTTTCATTTTATTATTATTTTTATTGTTATCATTATTGGGCTGTGACTCCTCACAAAGTTGATAGATGTATAGTTAATCTTTCAGAAAGATGACAGCAGCATAGCCTCTCAAAAGGATGGCGGAGGCAAGAGCTACATATCCATATACAACATCCAAGATGAGCAAAGCAGGATCTTGTGTCATGTAGGGTGGAAATGATGTGCATTAGGGAGGTGGAAGCTGGGGTTCTAAGTTGAGGAATGGGGGGTGGGATGATCCCAGAGTTGGTGGAGAAGTAGTCCAGTGGTGATAGCAGAGAAAGACACTCCAGAAAGACTGCCACAAACTGCTGCATATGACATCATTATGTTACTCTGTGTGCACACAACATCATTACATTATGTATGGTGATAGGGGATGGTGAAATTTTCCCTACCATAGGACAGCCAAAACTCATGGTCCTCTAGTGAATTTAATTAAAATGAAGCAGGCAATTTCTCGGAAGATATTTATTAGTCCTTTTCCTAACTTGAGGTCAGTAGTGTCATCTTAGATAAGGCTGTTCAGCCACTCTCATGTTACCGAATGCTGCTGCTGCCTCTTCTGCAATCACAAGATCAATATCTTGGGCTGTCCAATTGCATACAGCTTTTGCTTAGATTTCCACCATCAGCAGGATGTGCACTTGAGTCATTCTTCCAATAGAGGTGACGGGCCACACAGATCAATTTCTATCACCATGCATTCTATCACCAGCGTCCCTTGGTAGCAAGAGCACTTCTTGTGATGTGCTAGCCAGGGTTCAGGGTCTAGTCTGGGACTACAGAATAAAATGTCTTTGTGTGCCCTTTTCATTAATGGGCAATGACTTCATATTTAACGCCCGTGCTAAAAATTATCAGATTTTTATAACCTATATGATTCAAGTGGGTATATCAAGCAACAGATTTTGACAATGAATTTAGAAAATTTTGAAGCAAGAGAGGAGGGAGAATAAGAGAGGAAAATAGATAGAAAGAGAGAGAGGGAACGTACTACATAGAAGTTTAGATGAAACATCAACCAAAAGACCTTAACTAGGAAAAATCCACACATAGCACACACTAAGATATGTAGTTCCCCCTCAACTGTAAACCAAGTGTGGGACAGGGACTGTGTCCAACCTGATAAACTTGTACCTATCCCAACCCTTAGAAAAGTGCTTGACACAAAATAAGCACTTAATACCACACACACACACACACATACACTTATATGACTATATACATACCTATATGTATGAATGCATGTGTCAGTATGTGTAAACATATGTAATTAAATATTAACTGCTTTTTACCTTAAGTACCATTTAAGACATTTCTTGCCTGAGTATGTAGTTAGCCTGGAACATTTTGCTCGCAATTGGCTGTAAATATTTCAACAGCTTTTACAGAAACATTAAATTCTAAAACTGCTAATAACTTTGACTAATCAGCGCCTCATTGGATTTTGGCATATTGTCCTTGTGGAGAACTAATAAGACTTACATGTGCTTATCTGCTTCTAATAGCCTCTATTTCTGGACTTCCCTTTATGTGCATACCATTTCTGTAGCTATCCATGAACTTAGCTTCAAAATGGCTCCAATAATGCTGAATTGTGGGTCTTTAGGGAGCTGCCTGCTGGGAAACGAGTAATTTAACTGGAAATCCTTCTTCAGATTCTTGTTCAATCTCTCCAATTGCATTTTGTGTTTGTGAAGATAATATGTTTGCATATGAGGGGATTGAGTAAGAAGGGATAAAGGGACAGGGAAGGGAATAACATTCTGATAATGAGAGTAGTTGGAGAGTTTCTCTCAAACTTGTCATATTTTAGTAGAATCTGGCCAATAATATGTTAGAGAGTGTGTCAGCTTAAAAAATGAGTATTTCTCATAAATAGTGGTAGTTCGTATCAGAAACCATTTTGCGCTGGAAGAAATAGAATAGATGACCTCATTCTGAAAAGATGGCTATTAAGGCAAATTCAGAGTCATTTTGAAGCAGAAATTGATATTTTTGGGTACTCATATCTTCCCAAATTCACTTCATTGCTTTCAAGGAAAAAACAAATTAGCATATTATGTATTTTAAATGATAAATATGAATAATTTTGATGGTTTCAGCACAAATTAATCAAATATAAATGTGGGCCTGGGAGTTGGGTTGATCAGGGTTCCAATCCTGGCTCTGCTGCTTGACTGCTGTGTTACCTTGGGCAAGTCACTTAACTTCTCTGTGCCTTAGTTTCCGCATCTGGGAATTAAATACTTGTTCTACTTCCTATTTAGACTGTGAGTGCCATGTGGGAATGGTACTGTGTCTGATGTGATTACCTTCTATCTACCCTAGTGTTTAGTACAATGCTTTGGTGCAAAATAAGCACTGAACAAATACCACAATTATTATTACCTTTATTTCCCCACAAACACTTCAAGTTATAAAATGAGTGTAATATAGAGTATGAGCTTGTTTTACTCTGCAAATTTTGAAAAGGAATTTAGTGTTTGACAAACTCATTTTACCAATCAGTACAACTACAGGCTTATTACTGACTGGGTGTAAAACCAGAGTTATCAGATATTTCACACAGATGACTGGTAGAGGTCTACTAAATATGTAAAGTTTCTTCTCAAAGAGTTTTATGCCTTCAACGTGAATTTTTTTCTGAAAACGTGGTTACCTTCAGTTGAGCTTTAGTCCATTTATGGTCAGTGATGATTTAGTGGCTGAATAAGTAGTATCCATTTTGGACACAAATCTGTTGGAGCTTTAAAAAAAAAACAAGCTGTAATGTGTCTTTGACTCTAGTACCACTGGATAAACTTGTCTTCATTTGAGGATGATAACCAGCTTTTGTTCAAGACAGCAGTGATATTTCCCTGCTCTACACTTGTATTTTAAAGGTTGTGGTCTTTTTCAACTTCAGACTTTGATTTCATTTTGGGAGCAAGTGGGTTTTGTGGTCTGTTTAATTAAAATTCTAGAACATCTAGTTCTAACATCCTTCTGCATAGCAGGGGGCACCCTTAGAATGGCAACTATCAACTCCTCTCTCCACAAAGGAAGTGAATGTTTACAGCAAACTTTTCCCCTTTAATGTATTCCACAGAAGACCTCCTCTTAGAGGCAATTCATTAGCCAGTTATTCTTCTTATCACAATTAGGGTGGCTGAATTCCATTCTGTTATTATTTCTGGCACAGGTGAGTCTAGGGGAACTTGGTTCCTTAGGTGCTGTCTGCATGTAATGAAGAGTATCAACTTCAAGCAGGAGGTTTTGTTCAGGCAGTTCAAAGTGTGGAGGTGACATATCCTGTTTTAAATTGCTGAGGGTATTTTTAAATACTCTAATGCAGCGCTCATTATCAAAGGGCAGAAGGGATATGTTTAAATGTAATAACACCTTTTTGGCTTTGAGGCACCCCTCACTGACTTTAAAACTCCTCATTGGCATGAAAGGTTTGACTTTGAACTTGCCAAAATTATGCAAAGCTTTTGTCCTTGCCTTGGCTGCCAAATGTTTCTACATGTTCCCTCCCTGCGGCAGTGCCTTTTTCATAGCCTGTCTTGTGAGCATATCATTACTGCTCTTTAAAAGTCTGACAATCCAGGCCAAGAAATCCAAGATCTGTTACTTATTGTGCATTAAAAAAGGATCTCTGGGAACTGTAGAATAACTCCATAGCATGCTGTAGATCATTTTTATTGATGACAAGGGAGATGTCCTCTCTGCAGCATCTGTACAAAGTATCTTCTTGGATAACTTCTGTAGAGATCAACATATAAACGTATTAGATTTTGATTAAAGCCATGGAGGATATGAAAGCCCTGCAAATCCACAAATATCAGGATTTTCTACTTATGATTAAGTAATGAAGTTGGTACCTCCTGAGCTTTGGAATTCAAGGCAATGAGTTTGGTTTTAAAAATAACCTTCTCCACCAACCATGACTCTTTTCTTTTATTGCAGAAAATACTTCACCATTTAAGCTGTTCAGGTCCAGGCTTACAGTAAATAATTGTCCACAGCTGTTACAAGATGGTTTATTCTCTAATAAAGGTCAGAAGTGCTGACCAGACTTCAGAGACAAACTTTTAAAATTTTGTGTTTAGACTAACTTTAATCTATGTTTATCTCTTTTGTGTTTGTTGTAACTAAATAGGCAAGTGTGGTCTTGTGGTTAGAGTATGGGGCTAGGAATCTGAACTCCTTGATTATATTTCTAACCCTTCAACTGGCCTTCCCTGTGACTTGGGGCAAGTTTTTAACCATGCTGTGCCTCAGTTGCCCCATCTCTCAGGGTCCTTATGAGGACAAATGAAGGCTGACTTAAACTGCTTTTACTGGAAACCAAAACAGCGGAAAAGTTCTAGATGTCCATGGTGAAGAGCTGAGCTACCTCCAAGACGAGACTCACATCAAACAATGATTCACCAACACAACTTTCCTAAGTGAATCAGGAAACCATTATTACAGAGTCTGGAAAGAGTGGCTTGTGAATTGTAGTTACCTCTAAGTCTTGGATGACAACTCCCTAACAAAATCATAAAGTGATTCCTGCCCCAACTCCCTGTCCAGAGCCTTTGGAATTTTTTTTTTTTTTTTTTACAAGGACTAAACTTATCAAACGATCCTGGAATACCTCCTAACCACCAACAACTGATTTCATGTGGTCTCCATAGAATTAATAGACAACCAAAGTACAAAAAAACAACAACCTTCTCATCAATCACAACCACCGCAATCACAACCATTCTAGGTAAAACAACTCCCTAATATATTTGTTTTTACCTAGAATGGTTATGATTGATAAGAAGCTTTTTTTTGTACTTCATTGGTCTATTGATTAATTAATGATGGCATTTGTTAAGCACTTACTATGTGCAAAGTACTATTCTAAGCGCTGGGGGTGATACAAGATGATCAGGTTGTCCCATGTGGGGCTCACAGTCTTCATCCCCATTTTACAGATAAGGTAACTGAGGCCCAGGGAAGTGAAGTTGACTTGCCAAAAGTCACACAGCTGACAAGTGGTGGAGCCGGGATTAGAACTCATGACCTCTGGCTCCCAAGCCCATGCTCTTTCCACTGAGCCATGCTGCTTCTCTAGCATTGTGGAGACCACTTGAAATCAGCTGTGGCCCTCTGGATCAGCTGGTAAGGATAATTAGATAAGTTTAGCCCGTGTGCAAAACAATTAGGAGAGTAAATACATTTTTTTTCTGGAAAAACAAGTACATGAAGAGTGGGAGAAGAAATTGAAGGTAGCATGAAAGAAAAGGGGCACTTTTATGTACTGGTGGTTCAGAAACATGGCTCAGGCAGTGGAATTCAAGCTGCCTGCTGTTTATAGGGGTTTGGCTGGTGATAAAGGATTTTGGTCATTTTAACGCTAGAGCTGGTAGCGATAGTCACACTTGGAAAAAAGTCATTAGGTTCTGGGATTGGAAATTCAACAGCAGTGGTCTCTCTTTGCTGAGTGAATGCAATCAACCCCACCCCAGGATCACCAAAACCATCTTCTGTCTGCCAAACAAAAGAAAAACATCCTGAATGAAACCATGATCTAAACAGTGGCAACTCATTGATTATATTACAGTGTGACAGGAGGAACCTCAAAGATGGATCGCAGCAGCCACAGGCAGAGCAAAATGCTGGCTGGGTCATCATCTGGCTCACACTGGGCTACTCAAGCATTGCATTAAAGGGTGAGTTACAATGAGGTAAGATGATTTCTGATCTGACCCTCACTATAGCAGATTAAAAAAAATACATCCATGCTTTATTCTCAGATGTGTTTTCTCCATATCTATGAAAAATTTCTCTGATGCTGGGGATGCTTTCTTTCTCCATTCAATAAGGCAAGCTCAGAAAAGAATAGATTTCAGCTATTGTCTCAGGATTAACTATAGCACTAGAGTGGATGGCAGGATTCTAATAGCCTCCCAAGTATGAAGCAGCATGATTAAATGGAGAAGCAGTGTGGCTCAGTGGAAAGATCATGGGCTTAGGAGGTCATGGGTTCTAATCCGGCTCCGCCTCTTGTCTGCTGTGTGACTTTGGGCAAGTCATTTAACTTCTCTGTGCCTCAGTTACCTCATCTGTAAAATGGGGATTAAGACTGTTAGCCCCATGTGGGACAACCTGATTACCTTGTATCCCCACCAGTGCTTCGAACAGTGCTTGGCACAAAGTAAGTGCTTGACAAATGCCATTATTATTATCATGTTTCTTAGAACAGTACCTGGCTTTATTGCTAGTGTTTCCCCTGGCATTTGTAGGTTTTGCTGCTGAATCTCCTTCCTGTAACCCTTAGTACCTAGGAACTTAATCCTTCTAGCACTACTGGACTTTACACTATCATTTATAAATCAAGTGTATATGTCTGCTTTATTTATTTCTGATGTCTCCAGTTGTAAATATTTTTAGGTTTGTCTCCCCCATTAGAGTGTCACCTCCTTGTGGGAAAGGAATATGTCACTTTCTTACTCTATATTTTTCAAGTGTCTGGTACCAAAAGAATGCTCTCCCCCTTCTAGACTGTGAGCCCATTGTTGGGTAGGGACCATATCTGTGTGTTCATTCATTCATTTGCATTTATTGAGCGCTTACTGTGTGCAGAGCACTGTACTAACTTGTACTTCCCAAGAGCTTAGTACAGTGCTCTGCCCACAGTAAGCACTCAATAAATACGATTGATTGAATGAACGAATAAATAAATGCTGCTGTTACTACTACTACTACCAATCATATTTTTTAAGCACTTAATATGTGCCAGGCACTGTACTAAGTGCTGGGGTGGATACAAGCAATCCGGGTTGGACATAGTCCCTGTCCCACATGGGGCTCACAGTCTCAATCCCTATTCTACTGATGAGGTAACTGAGACACAGAGAAGTGAAGTGACTTGTCCAAGACCACACAGCAGACAAGTGGTGGAGCTGGGATTAGAACGCATGACCTTCTAACTCCCAGGCTTGTGCTCTGTCTACTATGCCATGGTGTTTTCCCTTTGATTTGTTTTACGGGGAAGTCATTTGCGGTGGGAAAATTCAATGTGGATGCTACTTTTTTCACTGCTCTTGAAACATTTTCTTCTCTCTTATTCCCTTCCTTTCTACTCTTGAAAAAATAAGACTAAACAATAGGACAAAAGCAACAATATAATGTGGGCCACAGTTACTGAACTGTTTTAAAGATTTTCTATAAAGTGTATATATATGTTTGTCTTTAAAACCAATTTCTATTGCCCTCCTATTTCATTAAACTTTTACCTTTGGCATAGAAATATTGAATACTTTTACAGAATATTTCATTGAATAGCTTAAAACATAATGTTATTCATTTGCAATATATATGCATTTGAATGAAGGACTTGGAATTATATATATATATATATATATATATATATATATATATATATATGAGAAAACAGAATCTCTCTAAGTATGGAGAAATATTTGTGTTTTATGTTTATATAAACATACTCCTAACATTATTTTCTTTCCATCCAACTCGGCATAAATGTAGACCTCCAGAGATACCTCATAATGACTTAAACATTAGACCAAACAAGAGATTCCAAAGGGACATGATCAGGATATATAATAATGGGCCAATGTCAAAAAGGATTTATTATTATTATTCATATGACTCAACCATATGCTCCAGCTACTACAATAATCTTACTTCTTGGTCTGACACTTGCTGTGATAACGAACAAGATTGCATTATGCCTGAAAGAAAATCAAGGCACTAAAGAAATAACCCACAAGCTTCCAGACCCTTCTACTAGGATCTAAGATATAGTGGTTTTTTTGTTTTGTTTTTTAAGGCTGTGTGCTTTGCATAGAGCCTTAGTCTCTGGATCTGGCTGCCAGCTGTTGTATTACCAATAGACAAGAGATTGCTTATCATTGGATCCTTAAAGCATACACATTCATCACTGAAGTTAAATGCAAAGAAAGATATTATCAAAATTGCCCTCATATTCTCTCTACAGTATTTTAAGCAACTGTACAAGCACTGGGTAATGTGTGATTTTTCAGATCTGAGTTGATCTTTTCTGAGTATGTCTGGGACAATTTCTGGGTCTTCCTTGGTGACCTGTGAGTAATGTTCATTCTTACCAGATCCCTTTAAGTTCCACTGAACAGCCTCTCAATTTGCCATGACAGCGCAGTGATAGAGTCATACAGAGGTTGAAAACAGAAAAAAGAATGATTGATGCCAGCATTCCTCCTTCCTCAGAGGTGTTGGGTGAAGGGTCAAGAATGAATTTTAAATGTTGCCATTCTACATAAATATGTGTTGTGCAGGCTAAGGTGCAAAACACCAGAGACTGTACAAATGAAGGCCAAAGTTCATATGGGTAGCTGGAAAATGATAAATCTGCCCATCAGCTGATGACTGAACCCAATATATTAATGAGGAAATGTTCATCCACACTTTGAAAGATTTGCCTTGATTCTAACATCTGCTGGTTGAGTGTCGCTTTCTGTTCCAGTCAGGAGGTAGGAGAAAAACATCCCCCAGGGAATATTAACATCACTCTCGAGGCAAATGCTTATTTCAAAAGTTCAAAGAGATAAGGCAGTAAGAGGCAGTAGAAGGCCAGGAGGTCATGGTGAGCAAGAAATCCAAGGACAGAATAAATGGACTAAATCTTAGATTGTGAGCCCCTTGGGGAAGGGGAACTGTTTCTAGTTCTCAACCATTTATTTTTCTCCTAGCACTTAGTACAGTTCCCACAGAATGTGCCTGATAGATACTACTACTGTCAGACTATTATTACAAATTCATGGAATTGTGTAATTTTGCATATTCACCAAAATGGATGTGATCTCAAACAAATCCTTTTTTAAAAAATTGTGACAAGTTAGAAGTTGGCATCAGGTAGATTATATTCATACTTTCATCAGAAACTATCAGATACTTTTTATTAAGTATCCAATATGCTGTGCTAGGCACTATTCAAGTTATAGTCACTTAATATTATACGTAAATTCTCCTTCCATAATCTCTGAGTATTTGAAAATACAATATCACAGCAAAGTTGACACTTGTGGCTTGGGCAAATATAAGCTTGGATAGGCTGGCTTTGTGATGTCGTCTTAAGTACCTGACATTTTCCATCTATCTTCCTGATTTTTCATTATTTCTACTCTATAGGGTGACCTGATCCAACAAGCTTCTGTCTGATGTCAAGATTCTTTCTTTGCTTTAATCTATTCTCATTTCTATACAATTCCCCCTTTTTTTCCAAGCTATCAAAGCACTTTCTTTAACAAGCCCATCAACTAAAACAAAGTCTGCATTCTTGAATTCCAAGTCACACATAAACTTTCAAAATGCTGTTTGTTCAGCGTTGACAGAAGCAGTCGTCTGTCCTAATTTACCTTCTCCGTATGTTTTGATTAGAGCTGTGAGAGCATGTAAAAAAAAAATATGCCAGGGAAATAAGCCCGTTTGCTATTTATCTTTTTCATTTTTTAAAAAAATGAAAACCCTTTCTGCTCTGTGGCTAGGTCTGCTCCCCTGGCCCATTAACTCTGGTTCTGGCAGACCAGTCGTGCTGTTTCCTACAGGCCCTCTGGCACTGGACCAAGCTTTTCTGACATCTTTCTGCCCCTTCTTATCCTTGAAATCCACATGGACAAGTAGGTCTTTGAAGAGTATGTTATGGGCATTTACTATAAAAGGAAGAGATTTCTCAGGACAGCTGAAGGGAATACCAGAATCTGCAGTATGAGCCTCTTCTGGGAGGAGTTCAAAATCCAATGGACCTGATATTCCTGCGCTAAGAGGAATAAATTGTTCATCTGGGGATGTTCATTAGCTCTTCGATTCCAGTTAATAAATAGCCTCTTCCAATGCTCAAAATGACATCCCACTGGCCACAAATGGTTAATATTGCTATTCTTGCATAAATACCTAGCAGTGCCATATTAGCATCAGATACTTTTGAAATCAAATGCTTCAAGCTCTGAAAAAAACTAAACAATTTTTAATCATTTTTGGAAACTCAGACCTAGTGCTGATCTTGTTACATGCATTCATTTCATGACTCCTTGAATCCCAGCAGGTCCAGAAACCCAACTTCCTAGCTTACCTGCTACACTCCCCCCCAACTCTCAACTTCCCATTTTGCTTGACAACACTATCCTCCGAGTGACTGAAATCCTCAACCTTGAAATCCTCCTTGACTCCTCATTGTCATTCTCCTCTGACATCCAGTATGTTGCCTCAGAAACTTTTAGTGGATCCTATCCTGGTTCAAATGCTTACCATAGAATGACTGGGGTATTGTATCAACTTCCTCACTGGCTTTCCTGTCTCCAGCCTTACCCTGCTTCAGTTTACACAAACCATGTTGCTTCCCAGATCATCTTCCTGAAACACCATCTCCCCTTTCCTTCAGTGGTTGGCCATTATCCCTCGCAACAAGCAAGGAGTTCTTATTTCTAGGCTCCCCACCAGCTCTTTCCATGTTGCCTATTGTCTATACTCACCTGCTACTTCCCCATTTACACTCTTCACTCCTCCAAAAACCTACCTACTAACTTTACCCAACTCTCATCTTGTCCTGCTCCAATCCCTTGATAGCATTGTCCATAGGGCCTGGAACGCCCTCCCCCAGTATCCTGCCAGAACTCAGCCAGCCTTCCTCTCCTAGATGCTACTTCCTTCAACTCACCTCTTTCAACTAATTATCAGTACCCCAAATCTTATCAACACTTCAGCTGCTTCTTGCACTTATGTACTAATCTATGCCCCTTCTCAGTTCTTGAGAGCATCTGGATATCTGGGTATTTGAATGAACATCATTGTGATTCCATTTTGTGATTATTTCTATGTCTGTCTTCCCCATTAGAGTGTGAACTCCTTGAGGGCAATGAGCATGTCTTATGCTTCCAGTGAACTTCCCAGTTACTTAGTACAGGCATTTGTATAGTAGGTGCTCAATAAATACTAATACAAGTTTAAGCAAAACTGGCTTTAGAGTCATGTGGAGTCAAGGACTGCCATTATCAATCTCCCAGCTTCCCTTTTAGATTGTGAACCCCTGGAGGTCAGGAACCTTGCTTTGTATTTTTTCCCAGCACTAAGCACAGGGCTCAATAAATCCCATTAAATGAATTGAATGTGATTCAAAATTCTATAGAACAACTGTCTATTTCCAAATGCTAGCATTTACATTGCAACTTGAGAAATGTTTAATTACTTCAAAAAGATGCCCCCAAAATAGAGAAATTTCAGCCTGGCATTAACCCTACTACTATCAGCTATCAGACACCTATCTTTTCATTTTAACTGTTCAATGTCTTTCTAAAGTAAGTTCTTTGAACCAGAGAGTTGGTTATATTCAGTTTTCTGTTGCATTAAGCAAATCACCACCACATATAAACAACAATAATAATGATCCATGAGTTTTCACAGAAAGATCAAAGCACTTTGTGACATAGTAAACTAATGTCATTGAACAGCTGGCTCATGTGAAATGCTCTCATTATTTTCTACCCTTCTTTCCCTCTTTTTATCCTATTGAAAATTTGGGAGGCCATATGAGTCACATCTGCATTAAATATTAATCCTCATGATCATCCACATGAACTGTCTTGGTTCCTTGGTGTTCTAAAAATTGATCTCCTGTGGTCTTTTTCTCTTTCTATGGGTTTGCCCTGCTGAGTCTCAGTGACTATTCCAGATTGCTTTCCAACTCCTGATACATATTTTTGTCCTTTAATCTGACAAAAGGAAGCACCATTTATAAATTAACAGGTCAGGTGATTTTCTGTGCTCTAACCTGATATAATGCACCAGAGCAATGAAGCAGATGCTATTAAGCTTCAGCTGTATTGCTCTTCCTGTAGACTGTAAACTTCTACTGGGCAGGGACCATATATTACTTTATATTAACTTTTGTTCAGTCTAGTTTAATAAGAATGATAGAAAATTCTAGGAGTATTGGTGTGCAGGACAAAGTTTAGTATAATTTTTCTATTTATGAAAAAGGATGGGACAGTATAGTATTAATAGTCACTGACTCCAAACCTAAAACAATGTTTATTAGAGCTCTACGTTTGACAAAATTTAGTAATAAAATAAATGTCACTGTGAAGAATATATGCAATACTTTAATTTTCAGTGCCATCAATTATATTTATTGAGCACTTACTGTATGCTGGGCACTGCACCAAGTGCTTGGGAGAGTGCAAACAACAATACTCCCTGCACACAACAACTTACAGATTAGAGGGGAAGACAGACAATATAAATAAATGATTCATTCAATCATATTTATTGAGCGCTTACTGTGTGCAGAGCACTGTTCTAAGAACTTGGGAAGTACAAGTTGATAACAGAGACGGTCCCTACCCAATAGCGGGTTCACAGTCTAGAAGGGGGAGACAGACAACAAAACAAAACATATTAACAAAATAAAATGAATAGAATAGTAAATATGTACAAGTAAAATAAATAGAGTAATAAATATGTACAAACATATATACAGGTACTGTGGGGGATGGGAAGGGGGAGGAGGGGGAGAGGAAGGAGGGGGCTCAGTCTGGGAAGGCCTCCTGGAGGAGGTGAGCTCTCAGTAGGGCTTTGAAGGGAGGAAGAGAGCTAGCTTGGCAGATTTGTGGAGGGAGGGCATTCCAGGCCAGGGGGAGGATGTGGGCTGGGGGTCGATGGTGGGACAAGTGAGAATGAGCCACAGTGAGGAGGTTAGTGGCAGAGGAGCAGAGGGTGTGGGCTGGGCTGTAGAAGGAAAGAAGGGAGGTGAAGTAGGAGGGGGCGAGGTGATGGAGAGCCTTGAAGCTGAGAGTGAGGAGTTTTTGCCTGATGTATAGGTTGATTGGTAGCCACTGGAGATTTTTGAGGAGGGGAGTAACATGTCCAGAGTGTTTCTGCACAAAGATGATCCAGGCAGCAGCGTGAAGTATAGATTGGAGTGGGGAGAGACAGGATGGGAGGTCAGAGAGGAGGCTGATGCAGTAATCCAGTCGGGATAGGATGAGAGATTGAACCAGCAGTGTAGCGATTTGGATGGAGAGGAAAGGGTGGATCTTGGTGATGTTGCGGAGGTGAGACCGGCAGATTTTGGTGACGGATTGGATATGAGGGGTGAACGAGAGAGCAGAGTCGAGGATGACATTAAGGTTGCGGGCTTGTGAGACGGGAAGGATGGTAGTGCCGTCAACAGTGATGGGAAAGTCAGGGAGGAGGCAGGGTTAAGGAGGGAAGATAAGGAGTTCAGTCTTGGACATATTGAGTTTGAGATGGCGGGCAGACATCCAGATGGAGATGTCTTGAAGGCAGGAGGAGACACGAGCCTGAAGGGAGGGAGAGAGAGCAGGTGCAGAGATGTAGATTTGGGTGTCATCAGTGTAGAGATGGTAGTTGAAGCCATGGGAGCGAATGAGTTCACCCAAATGAGTTTACCAAATGATGGATATGTACATAAATTCTGGTGGTGGAGGTGGTGAATAAAGGGTACAAGTCAAGGCAACTCAGAAGAGAGTGGGAAAAGAGGAAATGAGGGCTCAGTCAGGGAGGGCCTCTTGGAGGAGATGTGCCTTCAATAAGGCTTTGAAAGTAGGGAGAATAATTGTCTGTCAAATATGAAAAGTGATGGTGTTCCAAGCCAGAGGCAGGATGTGGGTGAGAGTTCAGTGGCAAAATAGATGAGATTGAGATGCAGTGAGTAGGTGGGCATTAGAGAAACAAAGAGGTGTGGACTGGGTTGTAGAAGGAGAACATTCAGGTGAGGTAGATGGGGGTAAAGTGATTGAGTGCTTTAAAGTCAACGGTAAGGAGGTTCTGTTTGATGAAGAGGTGATAGTAATAATTAATAATTGTGGTCTTTGTTAAGTGCTTCCTCTGTGCCAAACACTGTTCTAAGCATTGGGGTAGATACAAGGCAATTAGGATGTCCCACACATGGCTCTCAGTCTTAATCCCCATTTAACTGAGGCTCAGAGAAGTGAAGTGACTTGCTCAAGGTCACACAGCAGACAAGTGGCAGAGCCAGAGTTAGAACCCACATCCTCTGACTCCCAAGGCTGGGCTCTTGCCACTAGGCCATGCTGCTTCTACCAATGGAACTTCTTGAGGAGTGGGTAAATATATACTGAACATTTTTGTAGAAAAATGATCCAGCCAGCAGAGTGAAGTATGGACTGGAGAGGGGAGAGACAGGAGGTGGGGAGGTCAGGAAGAAGGCTGATAAAATAATCAAGATGGCATAGGATAAATGATTGGATTAATGAGTTGCAGTTTGGATGGAGAGGAAAGGGTGGATTTTAGCAATGTTGTGAGGGTTGAACTGATAGGATTTAGTGATAGATTGAATATGTGGGTTGAATGAAAGAGAGGAGTCAAGGATAACGCCATGGTTATGGGCTAGTGAGAAAGGATGGGAAAGTCAGGGAGAGGACAGAGATGAGGAGTTCTATTTTGGACATGTTAAGTTTAAGGTTACAGCAGGACAACCAAGTAGAGATGTCATGGAGGCAGGAGGAAATGCAAGACAGTAGAGAGGGAGAGAGAGATCGGGGCTGGAGATGTAGATTTGGAATCACCTGCTTAGAGGTGGTAGTTGAAGCCATGAGAGTGAATGAATTCTCCAAGGGAGTGGGTGTAGATAGAGAATCGATGAGGACAAATAACTGAACCTTGAGTGATACCCACATTTAGGGAGTGCGAGGGAGAGATGGAGCCCATGAAAGAAACTGAGAATGAAATGCCAGTGAGATAGGAGTAGAACCAGGAGGGGACAGTGTCAGTGAAGCCGAGGTTTCCAGGAGAAGGGGGTTGTCGAGAGTGTCAAAGGCAGCTGAGAGGTCACAGAGGATTAGGATGGAGTAGAGACCATTGTGTTTGGCAAGAAGGAGATCACTGGTGACCTTTAAGAGGGCAGTTTCTTTGGAACAAAGGGGACAGAAGCCAAATTAGGGGCAGTCTGGGAGAGAAATGGAGGAAAGGAACTTGAGACAGCAGGTGTAGACAATGAGATCAAGAAGGTTGGAGAGGAATGGGGTCAAGGGTTTGTTTTTATTTTAGGATAGGGTAGACATGAGCATATTTGGAAGAAGTCATTGGGGTGGGTCGGTGCAAGGGGTGTGGGGGTTGGATGGAGGGGGTTGAGTGGGTGTGCTGAGGAGAGACAGGGATGGGATAATTGGAGGGTGGGGATTTAGGGGTAATGATGAGGTGCACTTAGTACAGTGCCTGGCACATAGTAAGCACTTAACAAATACCATTTATTATTATAATTATTATTATTAAAGGTCATAGGTGAGGTTGCCAACAGCAGTAACTGCTTAATCCGGTGGTTTCCTGAGGTAAATTGTGGAATTGTATGCAGGTCCTAGAGTCCTTGAGGGCAAAGAGGTGAGAGTTTAGTAGTAAACCAGAGGCTGGGTTAATGTGAAGGTAGGCAGTTGTTGATGATAGTTGCTTCAACTATCATCTCTACGCTGATGACACCCAAATCGACATCTCTGCCCCTGCTCTCTCCTCCTCCCTCCAGGCTCGCATCTCCTCCTGCCTTCAGTACATCTCCATCTGGATGTCTGCCCGCCACCTAAAACTCAACATGTCCAAGACTGAACTCCTTGTCTTCCCTCCCAAACCCTGCCCTCTCCCTGACTTTCCCATCACTGTTGACGGCACTACCATCCTTCCCGTCTCACAAGCCCGCAACCTTGGTGTCATCCTCGACTCCGCTCTTTCGTTCACCCCTCATATCCAAGCCGTCACCAAAACCTGCCGGTCTCAGCTCTGCAACATCGCCAAGATCCGCCCTTTCCTCTCCATCCAAACCGCTACCCTGCTCATTCAAGCTCTCATCCTATCCTGTCTGGACTACTGTATCAGCCTCCTCTCTGATCTCCCATCCTCTTGTCTCTCCCCACTTCAATCCATACTTCACGCCGCTTCCCTGATTGTCTTTGTCCAGAAATGCTCTGGGCATGTTACTCCCCTCCTCAAAAATCTCCAGTGGCTACCAGTCAACCTACTCATCAGGCAGAAACTCCTCACCCTCGGCTTCAAGGCTCTCCATCACCTCACCCCCTCCTACCTCACCTCCCTTCTCTCCTTCTACAGCCCAGCCTGCACCCTCCGCTCTTCTGCCGCTAATCTCCTCACCGGGCCTCGTTCTCGCCTCTCCCGCCGTCGACTCCCGGCCCATGTCATCCCCCTGGCCTGGAATGCCCTCCCTCCCAACATCCGCCAAGCTAGCTCTCTTCCTCCCTTCAAGGCCCTACTGAGAGCTCACCTGCTCCAGGAGGCCTTCCCAGACTGAGCCCCCTCCATCCTCTCCCCCTTTTCCCCCTCTCCATCCCCCATGCCTTACCTCCTTCTCTTCCCCACAGCACCTGTATATATGTATATATGTTTGTACGTATTTGTTACTCTATTTATTTTACTTGTACATATCTATTCTATTTATTTTATTTTGTTAATGTGTTTTGTTTTGTTCTCTGTCTCCCCCTTCTAGACTGTGAGCCCACTGTTGGGTAGGGACCATCTCTATATGTTGCCAACTTGTACTTCCCAAGCGCTTAGTACAGTGCTCTGCACACAGTAAGCACTCAATAAATACGATTGATTGATATATAAAAATCCAGGTTGTTATCACCTGGGGGTCAGACAGCCACACCTGTTCTGTGTTCTCCACTGTGAATTCAGGCCAGGCTGCAGGGAAAGATGAAGAAATGGTGGCATCTTGGCCACCGCAGTTCAGGAATGAAATGTCAGAGTCCTAGTATGAGGATGGTAGGTAGCAGTTCTGATTGATGGTGACGCTCCACTTGGTGGAGACATTTCACTGTCTTCAGGCAGGTCTCTGACCAGATGATGTTGGATGGTTCACACCAGTTTGTGGCCTCTCAGCAGAGAGATCTCAGTGTCCTCGGGCAGGTCTCTGACACAAGTGATTATTAACCACCTGCACTGGTTGTGGTCTCTTGTAGGAGAGAACTCAGTGTCTTCGGCTGGTCTCTGTCCCAGGCAGTGGTCGGTGGTCTGCACCAGTTTGTGGACTCTCAAAGGAGAGATCTCAGTATACTCGGGCAGGTCTCTGTCCTGGGCGATTGTTGATGGTCTGTGCGGGTTTGTTTAGAGGAAAGTCTGAGGAATAAATTTAAAAAATGGTGAACAGTCATTGCTGTGATTTATTGATACTCTAGTCTTTTCTATCTTTTTACTTGAAGTTCATTTTCCAAACCTATCATGAAGTTGAATACTGAGATTGTCAGTACCATTTGTCTTACACATTAGACATCCTGGAATCTACAGAATTATCAAGTATTGTTCCTCCTCTCTGTACCTCACTGCCCCTTCCAGAACTTCATCATTAGTTCCTGATGGGTACAATTTCCCCTCCTCTGTATGAGTGTATTTGCCATGAGTACTAACAACAAGATTACTGACAGCTTTTGAATTTAAGAATCACTCTAGTAAAGGCTGATATTTCAACTGGGAGGGGTACATAGAGATACAGTGCAAGACTTTTTTTTCCCTCCAGCTTTTCCTACCACATATCCTTTTCTGGACAAAGCATTTATTTCAACTGTGGACTACTGAGATGTTATAACTTGGTGTGTTAAATTGAATTGCGAACCAGGAAGCCAGGAGGAACAGAAATATATTGCAGAAGCCTCATAAAGGATTTTAACTCTTATCCTCTTCTTTCCATCCAAGCAGAGTTCCAGAGAAACATGACCCCATTGCATTTTTACGAATCCGATTTTTAAAGGCATCCTAAAATATGCATTTCATTTTTTTTGACAGTACTGATTAGTAAACTATTTTGTTCTTGCAAAGAAATGTTTTGGCTCCTGCCTGAGTGATGAAAATGCTCCCCAAAATGACCAAGGGAGAAAGGGATCCGTTGGTAGATTGATCCAGAGATCTATTTCAGGCAAAATCTTCTCACACTCGTAAAATGTATAATCTATGGTTGCAATTTCCAAAACCATAGGAAAGGCAGTTGGTTCCCCATAGTCACAGAGCAAGAGAAATTGCTGCCACCTTTGAATTAGAGGGATTTCATATCTTTCAACAAACTTTTCTATCATTCTTCCAATAGTGGATGTGAAATGTACTGAGTCCCATAAGTGAAACCATAAGTAGAGTAAGTGACCTTCCTGCATGCTGTATAAAATAACAAGTCAACCATTGAATCAAGCCAAAAGCACAATACGCACAGATGGATACTGACCAAAAATGAAATTAAGCCAATGTTGATATCTATTCTTTTTCCAAACACTGGAGTTATCAAATGTGATCTCTTTGGCCTTTTTAAAATAATAATCATATTTGTTTTCTTCTATGCATTTCCTTGCCTATAATTCTTTTTGTCTGGCAATCAGAGCAAAAAGATTTATTTCTTTCCATACAAAATATGTGGTATAAGAAGTTGAAGGTTCTTAGTTTTTAATCATTTCTTTCTAACTGTTTCCTGGCATGATTTTGTGATTTGGGGATCATCACCATCACATAGCTTTCCTTTCAACTGAAGACCCCTGAATGCTTCACCAGTGAGACTCATGAATTAATCTTCACAATGCACACAGTGCATCTGTTCACAAGTGTGGGAACTTGAGCAGGGACAAATTGAGCAAATTGTTCAGTTTTGCCCAGTTCTGACCAGCATATTTAGTAGAGAGGAAAGGCTTTCTATACTCTCAAGTCTCTGCTCTACCAGGCGAGTCTCCCTTTTCTCAGGCCATGATGCAAACCTGGTGTAGGTCTTACAGAATAATGTTCTTTGTGTGTCTTTTTGATATCTGGGTATGATTGTACTAACAAAGCCCAACCTAGAAGAGCCTATTGAAATTTCACCTTGACAATGTATGTAGCTTATATTATGTTTCAAATTCTAAATATAGCATAATTTTAAAATTAAATAAGCATTAATCAATCAATCATACTTATTGAATGTTTACTCTGTACAGAGCACTGTATTAAGCACTTGGGAGAGTACAACAGAGAGGTATACATGTTCCCTGCCCACAAGGAGCTTACAGTCTAGGTCAAATTCAATATGAGCCTTTGGGGGAAAATGATGGTAAAATTAATAATTTGAACCCTAAGCTCATGAAGAATGGTTGAAAATCTATTAATTGAATGAAATTCTGTTACTATTGCACTTTTGTGGCAGTGTGACAGTGTTCACCTGAAGATGCTGCTTAAGACCTTTATAATGAATCTTTGATTAAGAGCCAAAGAAAAGATATTGAACAAAGTTGGAACAAACCACTCATTTTTAACTTGCTAGGGCACCACTTTGTTCACATCTCCTTTCTAAGATAATTGTAACTTTTTTAGTATTAAGTACTAAAAACACTTAAGAAGTACTTCAAGGATGTACTTTTAAACCACCTTGTTCTTATAGTTTCAGGTGACTGCCAAAAAAGATTAATCAATCAATAAATCACTCATCTATTGAGCGCTTCTGTGTGCAGAGCACTGTACTACTACTGTATTATTGGGAGAGTACAATATAACCGAACTCATTCATTCAATCATATTTATTGAGTGCTTACTGTATGCAGAGCACTCTGCTAAGCGCTTGGAAAGGTACAATTCAACCACAAGCAGACACATTCCCTGCTCACAGCAACCTTATGGTCAAGAGTGGTGGAGGCAGACATCAGTACAGATTAAATCAATTGCAGATAGGTACATAAGTGCTGTGGGGCTGGGAGGGGGTAATAACAAAGGGTGCTAGCAAGTCAGGGTGACATAGAAGGGAGTGGGAGTTAAGGTAAGGGGGAAGCCTAGTCTGGGAAGGCCTCTTGGAGAGATGTGCCGTCAGTAAGGCTTTAAAGGTGGGGAGACTAATTTGTCTGTTGAATTTGAGGAGGGAGGGCATTCATTCATTCAATCATCTTTATTGAGTGCTTACTTTGTTCCAGGCCAGAGACAGGAAATGGGCCAGGTGTCGGCTGCAAGATAGGCAAGACCAAAGCACATCAAGAAAGTTAGCACTGAAGGAGCAAAGCGTATGGGCAGGGTTGTAGTAGGAGAGTACTGAGGTGAGGTAGGAGGGGGCAAGGTGATGGAGTGCTTTAAAGTAAATAGTGAGGAGTTTTTGTTTGATGTGGAGTTCAACCACTGGAGATTTTTTAGGAGTGGAGTGACATGTCCTGAAAGTTTTTGTAGAAAAATGATCCTGGCAGCAGAGTGAAGTATGGACTGGAGTGGAGGGAGAGGAGGCTGGGATGCCAGCAAAGAGGCTGATGCAGTAATCTAGGTGGGATAGGATGAGTGATTGTATTAACGTGGTAGCAGTTTGGATGGAGAGGATAGGGTGGATTTTAGCGATGTTGTGAAGGTGTAACCAACAGGATTTAGTGATGAACTGAATATGTGGGTTGAATCATCATCATCATCAATCGTATTTATTGAGTGCTTACTATGTGCAGAGCACTGTACTAAGCGCTTGAATGAGAGAGAGGAGTCAAGGATAACACCAAGGTTATGGGCTTGTGAGACAGGAAGGATGGTAATGCCATCAACAGTGATGGGATAGTCAGGGGGATGACAGGGTTTGGGTGGGAAGATAAGGAGCTTTGATTTGGACATGTTAAGTTTGAGGTGATGGGAAGACATCCAAGCAGAGATGTCTTGAAGGCAAGAGGAAATGAGAGACTGCAGAGAGGTAGAGCTTTCAGGGCTGGAGATGTAGATTTGAATATTATCCACTTAGAGGTAGTAGTTGAATCCATGGGAGCAAACGAGTTCCCCAAGGGAGTGGGTGTAGATGGAGAATAGAAGGGGAGTACCAATAGAGTTGGTAAATACGTTCCCTGCCCACAATGAGCTTATGGTTTAGAGTGAGAGACAGACATGAATATAAGTAAACGAATTACAGATATGTACATAAGTGCTGTGGGGCTCGTGGGTGGTGGTGGGTGACAGAGAAGGGAGCGGGAAAAGAGGAAATGAGGGCTTAGTCTGGGAACGCCTCCTGGAGGGGATATGCTTTTAATAAGGCTTTGAATGTGGGGAGAGTGATCGCCTGTTGGATATGAAGAGGAAAGACATTCCAGGCTAGAGGTAGGATGGGTGCGAGAGGTCAGCAGTGACACAAAGTCAAAGTACAGTGAATAGGTTGACATTATAGTCAAGTAAGCAGGCTGCTTTGTAGTAGGAAATCAGAGAGGTAAGGTGGGAGGGGGCAAGGTAGACTAATAAAATATAAAATTAATCTTATTTTCATAAATTTTCATCTACGAATAGGAGAATAAGTTTGAAACTTTACATCTCTCTTTCGGAGTTGTTTTGTTCTTAATTAACTTTCCTGCCACTTGCATTTATGGACCAGTATGAGTGCCCTCTAGTGGCCATTTTTTACACACAGGAATCCGTGCACTCCTAGTTTCAAAGTTAATGAGCAAAATTGATCTTAATTATCATTATCAGTCCATATGAACATGTAAATCTCTTAACGTATATAAAGTGGACCCCTATATCTTCATCATATCACCTGAGAAAAATTTCTTCTTTCCTAATTTAGCTAAAAAAAGTAGAAACAAAGCCTATTAATTTTCCAAGAAAGATAATTAATGTAGGCATTTTTATTTTTATCCTGTATATTTGAAGTAAAAATAAGCAGCAAGTAAGGTTTTTCTGTCTCTTTTTCTCTTTTTTGAGAAAGATGTCAGAAAAAAATGTTGTTTCAATTCTCTTTTGTGATTATTTTTACTTTTCAATTTTTTCCAGTTTAAACTAGATTCAGAGAGTCTGCATACCATAGATTAATTTGACCATTTTTAACATGATTTATTTTTAAAGTATGAGGTTATGTGAACAAATATTGTAATTAACAACACTAAATAGGGATGTTGAAATATTTGGTCAAAAGGTTATTGTGCTATTTGTTAAGTGCTTACTTTGTGTCAGACACTGTTCCAAGTGCTGAGGTAGAAACAAGTATAGCAGGTTGGGATACAGTCTCTGTCCCATAGTGCGGTTCACAGTCTAAGTAGGAGGGAAAACAGGTATCTAATCCCCATTTTACAGATGAGGAAATTGAGGCACAGAGAAGTGAAGTGACTTGGCCAAAATGTCACAGTAAACAAGTGGTAGAGTCAGGATTAGAACCCACGTCCTCTGACCCATGCTCTTTCCACTAGGCCATGCTATTTTAAGGGTTAAAGTGACCATACCTGGATTTAAGCAATATAATCAGTGTTTGCCAAATACTATTTTTAAGAGTCTTTAAAGAAGGTAAATAAGGCTTTAGAAATACGATTTTGGGAATAGATGATGAAAATGTAGGGAATAGCTTAGAAAAGTGTAAATATACTCATAGTTTGAAATCTAGGAATTTAACTGATTCAAGAAGAGTCTGATGCAGGTTTCTATACATTTTAATGCCTTCCATGAATCTCAAATTCCCAAATGATCTATTCTCCTGAAAATAAAATCTGACATCAAAAGTCTTTTCCTGTGATGATAGACTATTGAATATTTTTCACTGAATGGAAATGTTTTGATAATCCTTTCAGAGGAAGTACTAAAAATAAAATATACACTGGTATATCTACTATATCTTCGAATAAAATAGTATTTCTCTAGAGACTTTTTTTCTGTGTATCCATATCTTACACACACATTCTAAAACTCTAGCATTTTTGTCAATGTAAATTTAGATTAATTTCTGAAAATGAGGCCATTGAATTACAACCTGTTTCCAGCCAACTACTTGACCATTACTTTAATTTTGTTTTCATTCAAATTTTCCCAAAGATTAGTAAGATTTTATCACTTCCAAAATGAAAATGTATTCAATAATATGAGGTTACATATGACTTAAGCTACTTCACTTACACCTATTCCAAATAAGAAAGTTTTTCAGGCTTTTACCCTTCCACAAAAAAGTGTGTTCCCAATTACTATAGGCACATGTAGTATGATTTCTAAAAAAGCCCTTCACATATCAAATTCGTATGTGAATAAAATGAGTTAATCAATCAATGAATAGCATTGATTGGATGTCTACTGTGTGCAGAGTATTTTACTAAGCTCTTGGGATAATACAATAGCAATTAATATGCATGATTCCTACCCTTGGGGAGTTTACATTTTATATTAATCTCTTTATTGCTAATTGTAGTTTCCAAGTGCTTAGTACACTGCTCTGCACACAGTGCTCAATAAATAAGATTTAATGAATGAATGAATTGAATGAAATAATAATTTTCCAATGAAGCCATTTCGTTATAGAACTCAACATACCTAGCTGGGTGGCCTACATGAGGAAAATGGATGAAAGGTGGAAACCCAAAGAGTAATCATATAGTGGGGTGTAAAGTGGTAACTGAAAACAAAGGAACCAGAGGCAATGGTTTAAGGGTACAGTAAAGTGAAACCTTGGCAATAAGGTATCTGAGATGAATTTTGAGAGCAACATGGCAGTAAACAGCTGGACAACCACTTCATCAAATGGACCAGCATGATGCACTGCCATCAAGAAAGAAGTGCCTCTCTTCAAGCCAAACCTTAGGGAGGCTCGTGCCTTAAAATGGCAAATGTGAAAAGAGCATGGGTTGCAACAAGCAAATAGCATGGCAGCCAAGCAAAGTACACTCCCTGTGGCTGTAAATATAGTTGGGACTATCAGTCCTTCATTTTCCTTTCCACCCACACTTGTACCAAAGATTAACTTCACTGGAATTGGCAACAGCTTTGAATATGCATGACAACTATTGGTGGGAGTTATCATGTCTTCATTTATTTGTTAACATTTTTACAAGTTTTATTTTCAAGGTTTCTCAGAATTAATAGTCATGTATCTTTAAAAGGTGTTTGTTTTAGGGATTTGGAGAGAAGGAGTTGTCAGCTAGTCAAATTTTTTTTTAATCTAATAGGGTGTTTCTTATATTTTTTGACTAAGAAAGAGATAACACTATCAATCAATGATGCTTATGGAGAATTTACTGTGAGCAGAACACTGTACTAAGCTCTTGAAAAAGTACAGTATAATAGAGTTGGTAGCCACAATCCCTGCCTACAAGGAGCTTACAGTCTATAGGAGGATCTTACAGTCTTCAAGTATGGTGAAATGCTGAATTCCTATTTAACATTGTCCTATGCTTTGGTGGTGGAGGCAATAGAAAGTTTAAGCATGTTAACCAAAATGGTTACTTAATGTTCTTGAATTTATTTGTTAGCATAGTTAAGATCCACTACTTCACATCTGCAACCTCCTACTTTCCAGAAACCAAAGAAACAGCCATTGTGCCATTTAACAATTTCAAGCAAACCACATTTTGATGTATTTTCTGTTAAGATATATAAAAGCACAGCATTAGAAGCAGAAAATGGGAACTTTCGATCATAGGATTATAAAAGGCAAATTTCAGTGACAGAATGGCTAACTGAAAAAATATAGAAAGGATTTATTATAAAGTTCTGTAGTAATGTTGGCACCAACAGCAAATTGCTGGGCAGCATTATATCGCCAAAATCCACGAAATAGCACAAAAATTGCACCACTGTATTTTCAATGACAATAATGAGAGCAGCTCTGGTTTTGCTTGGTATGGCCAAAAAAGGCACGTTACCATGTTTCTGAACATAAATGACAGATCTGCTGCTTGAAGTTTATGATCATTTAATCAAACCCAGCCTGCAGAACCTGAAAGGACAACATGTATCCTCCAGAAGAAGGCAAATGGAAAGAAATCTATCATTTTCAAAAGACAGTGGAGATCAGCCCCTTGGGCATACCTCTCCACACACACTTAAGATGGCTACAGTTTTTGTGGGTGACCTTTGCTGCCTATTGCCTCATCCATGTTTAAGTGGGCCTGTAGCAAACAAATTATTGGCAATCCCATTTCTGTGTGCCCATGGAAGTGAAGTCAATTATTTCTATTCCACTTCATGGAAATCACTTATTTGATTGTTGCTACACTGCACACACATTCATAAATCACTTGGGTCTCCCACTCCATATAGATATTTTAATTATGGAAGAAAAGGAGAATGCACATATTTTTTTCATTTTCTAAAAATATGATACATAAGCTACATATGGAAATACATCTCTTTGAACTCTATGTTCAATGCCAGGCTGAAGCTCATATGATGGTTATGTTACCCAGGCTTTGCTTTCCAAATCAGCTTCTTAATTTGGTCCAAACTTAATGGAAAAAGAAAGGAGGTGGAGGGATGTGGGGGTGTACTAAACTTTCAAAAGCACAGATTGTGTGTTTCCGTGGATAGTGAGAACAAATTATTAAATTAAATTAGCATCACATTTCAATCCTAACCCCTAGAAGAGTCAAAGATTTACATAAGGTGCTGCCTTGAATTCTGTTGTTAATGTTAACTTAAAGTTTCTGTTTCAAAACCCAGAGAAACGATGCATGGGGAGGTGATGTCATATTGCTGTGTATTTTAGAAAAGAATATTAAATTAAGGGAAAATGCATTATACATTGAAATACTTCAATCTGATTTTTACATATGTAAATATTTAAACAAAAGCAATGCCCTTTTCTGACAATGCAGGGCTTTCAAAATTTGCATTTGCCTTTTCTGAGTAGAAGGAAGAGCCTCCAAGTAAAATGCAGTGAAGAATACTGTCATATTCTGTTTATTTAAAAACACTTCTTAGTAGCTCAGTTTTCAACCATGGAGCTTCCTTATTGAGTATATGCAATTAGCTCTTTATTTAAAATTTCAGAAATTTTTAAAAATGCATTAATGTTCTTCAGCAATTGCTACAAGCCAATGACTACACTCTTAGGGCACTTGCACCAGAGGACAGAAAATTATTATGAATCACTTTGTAGATTCACACAGTGCTGGGCACTGTCAAAAGTGCATTACCCCCAGTTGGCTCTCAATAAGTATCATTGTTACTAATACTGAAGGGAACCAAAGAAATCCACTAGCCTGCACTTGGTAAATCTACCACACAGACATATTTCTCCATTGGCAACCCAGATATTGAAGCAGACATTGAATTCTCCTATCTATGCAATATTGTATCCAGTGATGCATGGATAGAAAGAGAATAAGCACTCAATAGATATAATTTATTTAAGTAAAAAACAAAATCAAAAAGGGCCAGCATAACTTTGGCAGATTGAGATGCAGATTGGGATGACAATGGCAAAGGGAGCCCCATAATAAGTTGAATTTCTATTCCATCAAATATTTACTGAATGCCTACTGTGTCCAAAGCCTGTACTAGTTGCTTGGGAGAGTACAACAGAGTAAGAAGACACAATCCAATTCCTCAAGGAGTTTACAATCTAGTAGGTGATAGATACAAAATTAATGAAAGATGGTAGGAAGGAGAAAATGTAAAGAAGTTTATATAAATAAGTAAATGCATAAATAGTAGAGTAAGTCAATATGACAGAAGTGCTCTGGGGGTGGGGGGATGGACAGGGAGGAGGGGTACTGTGAGTGTTGTAAGTATGAAGGTGGCACAAAAGTCCTGAAGTTGTAGTTGGGATGATATGACTTGGAGAGAAAAAAAAATAATAAGTGAAGATGGTATTTCAGAAGGGCTTTGATGATGGGGATTGCTGTGGTCCTGTGGATTTTAAAGAGAAGGGAGTTCCAGACAGGTAAAAAGAGTATGAGCAAGGGATTGGAGGCAGGAGAGACAAGAATAAGGAACACTATTGTGGTCATGATACAATAAGGGTTAAAATAATGTAAGCATGCGAATCAGTAATGATCATGTATGAACCAAGAGTGATAGAGGTGCTGAGGAAGGTGGGAGGATGGCAATACTTGGACCTACTTATGTGTGTACGGGTTTTTGTCTGATAAGGCAGCTCTTGAACATCTGGATATGGACAGTTGTCTTTATAAGAGTATGCTTTCATATAAAAAAATTCATTGTTTCAGTCACAGATCAAACTTTAACAGTGTCTGCCATGCCCCACTCAGTCACTTCCATGGAACATCTCCTGAATGTGGACAGTTGTTGCAGTAGTCACAGACCAAGTCTCTTTTCCCTTGATTCCATATGTGAAGACAGAGGAATGGAGAAGAGACGTGAGGTCTCTATCTTTTCAGTGGCATGTTGATGATGGCATTTGTTAAGTACTTACTGTGTGCAAAGCATTGTTCTAAGCATTGGGGGGGTACAGATGAGGCAACTGAGGCTCAGAGAAGTTAAGTGACTTGCCCAAGGCCACACAGCAGACATGTTGGGGAGTCAGGATTAGAACCTATGACCTCTGACTCCCAAGCCTGTGCTCTTTCCACTGAGCCATGCCGTTTATTATCCTTTGAATATCCTTCTAGACTCTAAGCTCACTGTGGTCAGGGTACAGGTCTTCCAACTCTGTTGTACTCTTCCCAGCTCTTGTTACAGGACTCTCCACACAGTAAACATTTAATGAATACCATTGAATTCACTCATTCAGTCATATTTATTGATCGCTTACTGTTTGCAGAGCACTGTACTAAGCACTTGAATAAAAGCTGAATTTGTACTTAATATCTGGATATCTATGTAACTAATATATGTAGTATTCAAGCTAACTCAGGACTACAAGGAGATGGTTAACTTGAGAGAAATGAAAAAAATGAAAGCTAGGATGTGGTGGGAGAAGGGAGTTGATAAGTAGGAGAGAGAGCTGGTAGAGCATTTTAAAGCCAGTGGTGAGGAGTTTCTGTTGATGGGTAACAAGTGAAGGTTTTTGAGGAGAGGGGAGTTGCATTAGAAGCAGCGTGGCTCAGTGGAAAGAGCCCGGGCTTGGGAATGTGAGGTCATGGTTTCGAATTCTGGCTCCGCCATTTGTCTGCTGTGTGACTTTGGGCAAGTCACTTAACTTCTCTGTGCCTCAGTTACCTCATCTGGAAAATGGGGATTAAGACTGTGAGCCCCACGTGGGACAACCTAATCACCTTGTATCCCCCCAGCGCTTAGAACAGTGCTTTGCACATAGTAAGCGCTTAACAATTACTATTATTATTATTATTATTATTATTATTATTATTTTTATTATTGTGAGCAGTTTTTTGGAAAAGTGATTCAGGTAACAGAGTCAAGTGTGGACTAGAAAAAGGGAGACTGGAAGTAGGGAAGTCAGCAAGGAATCTGGTACAGTTAGTTTAGTTGGGATATGAGATGTTCTTGGACCAGGGAAGACACAGACTGAAGGAAGAAGGAAGGGTAGATCTAGGAAATTGTTTCTATTAATCTGTTGTGGTATCCAGTAATTTTGGACCTACTACTGAAGACATAGTCAGCTTTTTGAGAAGTTTCAACAGTATCAGCTATGGACCATCATATGTCAACATCATGTGACAGGACAAGGAGGTGCTGGAATACAAATCCCCTTCACTAGCATTGAATACAGATAGCAACTCAGCTTTGCTGGGTGGGACCTGTGTGGAGAACGGAGAATAGGAAGATTCTGAAAGAGCTGTTTTACACTGAATTGAAACAGGGTCTATCTAAAACAGAGGAAAGATTAAGTAGTTTAAAGGCAAAGAGAAGCAGAATCTCAAAAATTTCTCCTTTGCAAAACTGCAAATTGAGAAGCAGTGTGGCCTAGTGGAAAGAGCATAGGCCTGGGTGTCAGCGGGCCCAGGTTCTAATCCCTGCTCTACTAATTGCTTGCTGTGTGACCTTGGGCAAGTCACTTCACTTATCTGTGCCACAGTTACCTTATCTGTAAAATGGAGATTAAATCCTCCTCCCTCCAATTTCGACTGTGAACTCCATTAGGGACAGGGACTGTATCCAACCTGGAAAACCTGTATCTACCCCAGCACTTAAAACAGTGTTTGGCATGTAATAAGGACTTAACAAATACCATTAAAAACTAAAAATGTGGCAGTAGACATCGGGAAGACCAGTGTGACAAGCAGACCAGCAGCTGGGGGTCAGCCTTTGCAAGAAAGGTTACTCTCCTTCAGCTAGGACTTTACAAAGATCAAAATACTAAGAGGAGGGCTTGAAAACAGAAGCAGGTTCTTTATGGTGCCTTTGTGACTGAAAACACTAATGCAAGATCCACAGTTCTGACCATTCTCTGCACACACAGCATTTTCCTTTGCTGTGCTTTTGTGTTTGTTGGCTGCACTTATGCAGTTTCATTTTTGTCTTCTCTCACATTTCTCAAGACACTTCCCTTCAAAGGGCATTTCTTCTTTATTGATTGCAAAGCCCCTTGCTGGTCTGTCTGCCAGTTGTTTCCAAGTTTTCAGTTAAGGTACAGTATTGCATGAGGCTTTGTTAATCTGTGCTATTAAAATGTTCCTGTGTTCTCTTTGCTTTTGATTGCCCCAAATTTCAACTTACTAGGCATCAGTTGTTTTGGTATCATACTTTCATCCACTCTACTCACAGGTTCTACATCATGAAGCTGTGTTGGGATGGACATAGCTTCAAAGTTAGAGCACTGACTGCATTTTTTGTGATCCTGACTTGCCATTTTGATGCTGAAAATGTGTTGCTCCAAAAGCCAGATATGGCATCTGCGGAGGAGTCAAGGTTGAACAACAACAGATAAGGGTGTACAGCATTGCAGCTCTATAGACCTTCAGTTTTACCTGAAGCCTAATTCGTCCCTCTGAATGAAAGTCTCCCAAAGGTTGGGTTGGCCTTCTTAATTTGCTTTTCTATTTCTGGCCTAAGAATAAATTATCCAGCAAACTGCCTAACAGAATTCTGGAATATTTGATTGTGTGTTGGCAATGATGATCTTTGATTGTGTGCAGACTGATAGATGTCTTGAGTTGTCATCAGACCTGTCTGTAGCACCTGGATGATAGGCAAAGGAGTTCCAATCATTTGTAGGTTTTCTAGATTGTGTGGTCCAAGATGATGCGGTTCCTATTAGTCACAGTTGAGTGACCAACTCCAAGTCTTTTGATGATGCACATGGCCTGTTAGAGAAAACATGTCAGTATGGTAAGAATGGGATCTCACCATTAGTAATATCATCTCAGACTACGAAAAATGAAAAGGCAGCTATCTATGGGGAATCCCTGTTATAGCATCCTTCATTTTGCATCGAAAGTGCATAGTGAGAGTGAGCATGCCATTAAATTTTACTGTCAGTATTTCTTACAATTTTTCCTCACTTTAAAATAACCAAGGGATAGAAGAGGTAATCATGGGTTGTAACCATGGCCGTGATAGGAACTGTTGGCCTGGAGCCAGGCGAGCAACACTACTGTCTCCATGGAGTACAAGTGGGTAGATGGCAGTATCTTCAGAATTGGCTGGTGTGGATATAAAATAGGTCCCACATGGACTGACTGAGCGAAATCCCTTCATTTTACACTTTCATATTTTGCTCTACTGTCATGGAACCAAATTGCTCCTTTCTCAATTGTAAACACCTCTCTAGTCTATATACTCCTTTAGGCCGGGGTTATGTCTACTACCTCTATTACGTTGTACTTTCCCAAGCCCTTAGTACAGTAAGCCCTCAATAAATACCGTTGATAGATTGATTAAAATAGTCTAAGAATGTATATATAGATATATAAAAATATGTACATATATACAAATATGAATATATATATAATATATGATTTTATATTTAGCGTAAGTGGTGGATTTCAAAAACAAAGCTTTCAAATATTTAACAAGGAAGATTGATTATTAGCTTTTGGTGGCTCAAAAAAATAGTTAAACTGAAAAAAAATCACAGAAATATGATAAGCACAATTTTTTTACATTCTGAAAATATCCGAAGGATTTTAGGGGCTTTTCAGAATATATATAGCATGGCTCAGTGGAAAGAGCATGGGCTTGGGCATCAGAAGTCATGGGTTCTAATCCCAACTCTGCCACTTGTCTGCTGTGTGACTTTGGGCAAGTCACTTAGCTTCTCTGGGCCTCAGTTACCTCATCTGCAAAATGGAGATTAAGACTGTGAGCCCCATATGGGACAACCTCATTACCTTGTATCCCCCCCAGTGCTTAGAACAGTGTTTGGCACATAGTAAATGCTTATCAAATGCCATTATTATTATTATTATCATTGTTATTATAAGTAATAAATTATATATAAACTAAAAATAATGTTGAATTTTTTTTAAAAAAAATGTAAAGTTTCTATCATTTTTCAGGGGGAAAAATGGTTAAGATTATAACCATATAACCCTTATTGCCATATAAATACTAGAAAATTTTGGTTCCTTTCCAATGATTTGATCCTTTTCTTTCCAAATGGCAACATTTATTTTAAGCTTCATGACTTTGAGCAGTTTGAACCCAGCTATTTTCCATAATATAAATATAGTTGGGATTTTTTTTGTATTTACTGAGATTTCTAACAAGATGATAATCTTCATTATACCCTTGCTTTATAAACTTCTAGTAATGCTAAATGCATTATATGAGATCTCTAATTAAAGAAAGATGCAAATTTGTTTTACAGATTGCAGTCAACATCCACCTTTTGTTTTACAAATGTATTCAAAGGAATGAAAGGCAATGTAGGTTCTGTTCATTTATTTGCATGCAAATTGGGGAGCAACAATTTAAAATAAATGATTTTGAATGCTTTGGATCTTCTCCTTCCCATGCTCCTATGCTAGTTGATGATTTTCATTTTGGAGGTTGGAAGCACATTCTCTGACTGATATCATAATATTTACATTGCTATCCGGGTAGTTTTTCAAAAGTATGGTTTCCAGGTTACATTTTCCAGCAATTAACTGAGTGAACTTAGAGAGAACATTGTCATTTTGAACGTTTTTGAGTGTTCACAGATTCAATGACATGGATGAATAACAATAATAATTGTGATAATTATTATGCACTTACTAGTACCAACCACTGTACTAACTGCTGTAATTGATACAATAAAAACACATCAGACACAGTTCCTGCCCCACAGGGGGCTGGCAGCCTAAGAGGGAAGGAGAATAGGTCTGTCCCCATTTTATAGATGAGGTAACTGAGGCAAAGAGAACTATTTTTCTCCCCAAGTCATATCCTCTCAACTACCACCTCTGCACTTTTGTACAATAACTACACTGTTGCACTCACTACCACCTGTAACATTTCAGTATAAATAGAAATATGATCTATTAAATCACCTACTCTCATCCCCATCTTTCCATCTTCTTCTTCGTCCTATGTATAATTCATTTTGTCTTTCTCCCCCACTCAATTGTAAGATCTTTGAGGGCAGAGGTCATGTCTTCTAACTATACTGTACTCTCCTGTCAAGTGCTTAGTACAGCGCTCTGCATGCAGTAAATGTTCAAGTACTGCCGATTATTGATTGATGGACTTGGAGATGATCCAACAGAATTATAATAGAATGTCACTGATGTAGGGAATGTAGTTCAGTTATATCAGGATAAAGCAGCAGAATAAGCAGCTTAATATAGAAATGAAAATCCATATAAAATTATACATATGTGCATAAGTACTGGTGACAGGAAATAAAGTGAAAATAATTTCTAAGGATGACTGTTGGATTGACAGTACTAGACTGTTGTGAATTATTCAGGGAAGAATTCCTAAAGAGATGTGGTTTTAAGAGGTCTTTGAAGATGAATGTTTTTTCTGGCAGATTTTGTGGGGGAAGGAATGCCCAGTTGAGAGAGCAACACAAGTGAGGAGATGCAAGAGTGAGATACAGTTAGAAAATGATCTTAGGAGATATTAAGAGTGCAAACTGGGGAGTAGCTTGGGGAGAAGCAAAACGGATGGGAGAATTAGTGTAGAGCCTTAAAGTCATTTCTTAAGAGTCTTTGCTTCATACAGAGGAAAATGGGAACCCATTGGAGGTTTTGAGGGAATTCATATGTGTCTTCAAGAAGACGATCCATACCACAGCCTGCAATACAGACTGAAATGTTGAGGGAATGGAAGCAGGAAGACCAGTGTGGCGGCTGATACAATAGTTTATTCATGATGAGTCAAATTGTACCTGGTCAATAATTCATGATCAATCAATGGTATTTTTTGAGTATTTACTGTGTGCAGTACACTGCAGTAGAAATATGGATGCATATGATAGAGTTGGTAGACAGGATCCCTGCCCACAAGGAGCTTAAACTATAGTGATAAAAGCAGACATTAAAATAAATTACAGATATGTGTAGTGGCAGAGTATATGGGTATGACCATAAGTGCCGTGGGAGTCAGGGTGGTGCGAGTATCAAGTGCTTAAGGGGTATGGACCCACGTTCATAGGTGATGCAGAAGGGAGTAAGAATAGGGTAAGAAGATGATAGGTTAGTTAGGAAAAGCTTCCTGAAGGAGATGTGATTTTAGTAGGGCTTTGAAGATGGGGAGAACAGTATATGAATTGTCAGAGTTGTGTATGAATGAAGTCTGAGGGAATTCCAGACAGGAGGGAGGGTGTGAAAAAGGGGTCACTGGAGAGAGAAATAAGATTGAGGCACAGTAAGTAGGGTGGTGTTATTCATTCAATTGTATTTATTGAGCGCTTACTGTGTGCTGAACACTGTACTAAGCACTTGGGAAGTACAAGTTGGCAACTTAAATGCCATCATCATCATCAACATAACATGTTAGAGCAGCAAAGTGTGTGGGCTGGATTGTAGTGAGAGAAAAATGAGGTTAGGTTGGAGGGGAAAAGCAGATTTCTTCAAAGTAAATGGTAAGGAGTTTCTGTCTATATAATGATGGTATTTGTTAAGCGCTCACTATGTGCAAAACACTGTTCCAAGTACTGGGGAGGATACAAGGAGATCAGGTTGTCCCACGTGGGGCTCATAGTCTTAATCCCTATTTTACAGATGAGGTAACTGAGGCACAGAGAAGTTAAGTGACTTGCCCAAAGTCACACAGCTGACAAGTGGCAGAGCCGGGATTAGAACCCATGACCTCTGGCTCCCAAGTCCAGGCTCTTTCCACTGAGCCATGCTGTAGAGATGGATGGGTGACAATTGGAGGTTTTTCAGGGGTGGGGAGAAGTGTATAGAATAAATTTTTAGATACTTGATTTGGACAGCAGGGTAAAGTATGGACTGGATGGGGCAGAGGCTGGAGGCAGGGAGGTAACTGAGGACACTGACACAGTAGTCGAGGCAGTATATGACACCTGCTTGACCCAGTGTGGCAGCAATGGAGAAAAAGGAGCAAATTCGAGAGATGTCATGAAGGTAGAACCAATAGTTTTTGGTGATTGATTGACTATGCAGGTTGGATGAGAGAGATGAGTCGAGAATAACATCATTCGCAAGGCTTGGGATAGGTGGTGGTGTTGGCTACAGTGATGGGGAAGTCGAAGGGAGGATAAGGTTAGGTGGGAAGATGAGGCGCTCTATTTAGGACATGTTAAATTTGAGGTGTCGGTAAGACATTTAGGTAGAGATGTCCTGAAGGCAGGAGGGAATGCAAGACTACAGAGGAGAACGGTTGGGGCTGGAGTCGTAGAATCCACGTAGAGTTGGGAATCGTCCTCATCTATAATTGTATTTATTTATACTGATACTATTGATGCCTGTTTACTTGTTTTGATGTCTGTCTCCCCCCCCCCCCGCCCCCCCCCCCCCCCAGGGTGTAAGCCTGTTGTGGGAAGGGATTGTCTCTATTGTTGAACTGTACTTTCCAAGCACTTAGTACAGTGCTCTGCACACAGTAAGTGCTCAATAAATATGATTGCCTGAATGAATGAATGAATGAAAAGATGGTAGCTGAAGCCATGGGCTGGAATGAGTTCTCCAAGGGAGTGAATGTAAATGGAGAATAGATGGGGACCCAGAACTGAGCTTTGAAGGCCCCCAGAGTTAGAGGGTGGGAGGCAGAGGAGGAGCCAGTGAGACAGCTGTTTAGATGGAGAAGAATGGTGTGGATCTGGAATGTCCCACCAGACCTAGCAGTTGATTGAATATAAGTGTTTAAAGTTTCACTAATGTCATATATTTCCTGGAAATGGTGTACTTTAAGCAGTTAAAACTTGTGATGATGGAATGTCGCAAACTTGTTCCTTGTAAAAATGCTAATGACAGATAGAGTTCCTAATTCAGGTTCCTATCCTTAAGGCCCCAGCAGGCACTAATACCCAAGTAGTCCCATAAACCTCAGGCCTCATACAAAAACACATTACCCACTGGTTCAACAAGATGTAGAAACAGAAGCCTGATGGCTGATTACCCCCTCTGTGTGTATGTTATCTCTCTCCCTATCTCCTTGATTAATTATCAGAAGCAACATGGCCTAGTGGAAAGACCATGGGTTCTGTAGCCAGAGGACCTGGGTTCTAATCCCTGACCCTGCTGTGTGACCTAGGGCAAGCCACTAAACTTCTCTGAACTTCAGTTCCCTCATCTGGAAAATGGGAATTCAATGCATGTTCCCCTCCCAACTTAAACTGTGGGACCTAATTCTCTTGTCTCTATCCCAGTGTTTAGTAGAGTACTTAGTACATATTAAGCACTCAACAAATACCACCATCATTAATCAATCATATTTATTGAGCACTTATTATGGGCAGACCACTGTACTAAGTGCTTGGGAGAGTACAACAGAATTAGCAGACATGATCTCTGCCCATAAGGAGCTTACAGTCTAGATGAGGGAAGAGACATAAATACGAATAAATGAGTAATTTATAATCTGTAATTTAAAGATATGTACATAAGTGTTGTGAGTTCACAGATTGAAGTGCATAGATAATACAGAAAGGATAAACCAGTCAAACAATGGTATTTATTGAGTGCTCACTGTGTGCAGAGTACTGAACTGAGTGCTTGGTGAGTACAATACAAAAGAGTTGGTAGACATGTTCCCTGCCCACAAAGGTCTTACAAACTAGAGGGATTATCTTTGAAATGGTTGTCACAACATGGTTTTTGTTAACCCAGGGGTTTTCAAAATCACAAATATGTTGTAGAGGAATGACCATGCTATGTGGGAGAACTGGATATGTGGTTTCAAGTTCAATCCTTAGGGTGAAATCCAGAGGACACCTCAGTACCTCCCAAGGGCAAAAAGTGGGATTTGATGTCTTTTAGAACTGCAGCAGGCTAACAGTGAGTGGGAGGAGATATTAATCCTTCCAAACCTGTGTTATACTTGCCTACTCATTTGTTATACTTTGCTTCTTTAGCCACTCAGAAACCAATAGCCTTGGGATATGCAGATTTTTGTTCAGGAATATCTCACTATCCATTTGGTCTAGAGAATTACAGGTTGACTTTATTAGGTTATGTTTCCCATTTCCAGAGTTGAAGCTACTGCTTTATAACAGCCAACCATTTTCACTTTTGCAACTGGGTCAATCTGATCACATTGAAGCAAGGAACAGGGAGAGGTGTGGTAGCACGTTAAAGGTAAATTTCTAGTTTCTAGTAATGCTGTATCTTAAACAGATTGTAAGCTCATATTAACCACCAGAGCAGGCTCTCCACTGGAAAAAAGATGGAAATCCTAAGTTTACTGATAAAAATGATTTCTGACAAAGGTCATTAACACCCAACAAAATCTAGTGTACTTTGGCATTATGCTCAACTCACCAAATATTCAGTCTGTCACCAAATCCTTTCAGTTCCACTTCCTCAACATCTCTAGAATCTGCCACCTTCTCCCCACCCAAACTCCTCACCCTCAGCTTCAAGGCTCTTCATCACCTCGCCCCCTCCTACCTCACCTCCCTTCTCTCCTTCTACAGCCCAGCCCCCACCCTCCGCTCCTCTGCCGCTAATCTCCTCACCGTGCCTCATTCTCGCCTGTCCCACCGTCGACCCCCGGCCCACGTCATCCCCCTGGCCTGGAATGCCCTCCCTCCCAGCATCCGCCAAGCTAGCTCTCTTCCTCCCTTCAAGGCCCTACTGAGAGCTCACCTCCTCCAGGAGGCCTTCCCAAACTGAGCCCCCTCCTGCCTCTCCCCCTTCTCCCCCTCTCCATCCCCCCACCTTACCTCCTTCCCTTCCCCACAGCACCTGTATATATGTATATATGTTTGTACATATTAATTATTCTGTTTTACTTGTACATATCTCTTCTATTTATTTTATTTTGTTAATATGTTTGGTTTTGTTCTCTGTCTCCCCCTTCTAGACTGTGAGCCCACTGTTGGGTAGGGACCGTCTTTATATGTTGCCAACTTGTACTTCCCAAGCGCTTAGTACAGTGCTCTGCACACAGTAAGTGCTCAATAAATACAATTGATTGATTGATTGTTTACCTCCTTGACTACTGCATCAGTGTCCTCACTGACGACCCAGCCTCCTGCCTCTCCCTCCATAGTCCATAATCCACTCTGCCAGAAAAAGCTCAGTCCATGTTTCCCATCTCCTCAAATACCTTCAATGGTTGTCCATTAGTGTGCGCATCAAAGAGAAACTCCTTACTATCTGCTTTAAAGCACTCATTCAGCTCTTCCCTTCCTACTTTACCTCACTGATCTCCTACTACAACCCAATCCACTCACTTTGCTCCTCACCCTTCTCTGGCTTGGGACTCCCTCCCTCCTCATACATGACAGATCAACTCCCCATGTTTAGGGCCTTGAAAAAATTACATCTCTTCAAAGAGGACTTCCCTAAGTCCTTACTTCCCTGTCTCAGCCCTCCCTCCTGTGCCACCTATCAAATGCTGTTTTCATTATTAATTAGCATGAATGTCTTTGAAGAAAAAAATGGGATAAGTAGCCATATTTCCTCATACAGTGGGAAAGGAAAGTTCTGACTTCCCAGGCAGCAACGTATGGAACACAAGTGGAGGGTGGAGAAAAACAAGCTAGAGACTTAAATATTCTCCATGTCAGCGTATGTGGGAGGGCTAACCTGGTCATTAAGATCCATGTCAGTGAAACAGTTCAAACAACCACGACTTTTTTCCTAGTGGTAAAGGAATATAACTATGGTTGTTGGGAGAATGCAAATGAATATAATGAAAGACTTCCTAGACCATATGGCAGAGATATTAAAGTGAAAATACAGGCACTTATCTACATTTATTTGTACAATTTGTAGCCAAATATGCTATTTGGAAATATTGTAACCATCATATCCATTCCAGTCAAAAATGGGTTTGTGAAATGATGTATTATATGCACTTACTATCATTTCTTATGTGGTACAATCCATCATCATTTCTTTAAAAGAGGCTTCAAACACAGCAGGTATTTCATTATTTCCATTTCAATTAAATGTTCTAACCTGTAATAATATATAATTCTCCCATCCACGGACAATAATAGAGAACTGACAACCATTCTCTGTAATACTGCTTTTGGGTGGTAATTAGGACATGGAATCGTGAGATTATTAACTCTGTATTTCAGGAAGCAAATTAGCACGGCATTGTTTCAAACTAATGAAAAGCTAAACTGCTACAGAAGTAAAACACTGCAATAAATCAGCATCCCTCACTAATACTTCCATATTAAATTAGTTTAATGCCTTACTAGTGTAATACAATACCGTGCTAATACAGAAGGGGAATGATGTATGATATGCATATTAGTTTTCAGTTGGACTAATATAGCCCAGTGCCAAATACTACACAGAAGGAGGCCCGAGTTTAACACATTTGTCATTTATTACTACCGCATTGTCCTTGGTTTTGCTCATGTTATGTTACTGCTCTAGCCTCAGATGGCAGGTCTTCATGTTGTTGACTTAAATTATATGTATTATACACATCTTCCTATTTTCAGATTTGAAGCTAAGCATGTATTATGGTGTGCTCACATTACTCAGATCCTCCAGAAGGGAAAATCTTCATTCTTCTCAGCCAGCTGGAACGAGAGACGATGCATGTGGTTGATTCCTCTTTCGGTGCCCAGTCCAGATGTTCTCCCTTAAATAATATCTCTATGTCTACAGCCCATCAGACCAGTTCAGGAGCATGGTCTGTGGTTAAAATTGAAACTGCTCCCTAAAAAATATTCACTATTCACTGTACCTTTAATAACAAGAAATCAGACCTTGAACAACCAACCCTCGAGAGTTTCTCTGCCCGATTCTCCCACAGATGTGAATCCTCACTCTGGTGTTCCTTGCTAAGTCCTCTAAAAGCTATCTTGGGGTGGCTCTATTTGTAGCATGAGGACATCATTCTGATGTGTCATTCTTAATGTTAAGTGGATTCTTGCATGTTAGCGCGCATGCTTATTTTCAAGTAAATTTATTTGTGGTCATAAGAGCATGTTGAAACCGAGAGATTGCTCAAGTAGTCATTTAACTCAGCATTAACAAAAAGGATTTTTATTTTGAGCTATTTGATTCTTTGGGATAGGGGCAGGAGGATTACAGAGAGAATGGTGGGGGCGGGGAAGGGCGGGGAGGGAGGTGCCTAGGGAGGGAATCTACCTGGCTGCCCCAAAGAGGTGAGGTTTTGACAACTAGTTCCCATTGGGCATTTCATGAGCAGTGTACTCTGAGTGCACCACCCCCTACCAGTAGTTAAAAGTCGATAACCAGTGCTCTAACGCAACCCTCGTGGCTTTCAGTGGCTATCTTCATGGAGATGTTCAAGGAGAAGAAAGCTTTCACCATTTTCACCTTGTTAGCTTCATGATATCTGAATCAATTTTCCACATCTGCAGGGAGCATTGAGGATCATTGGCTTCAAAGCTGTCCATCACCTTGCCCCCTCCTACCTCACCTCCCTTCTCTCCTTCTACATCCCAGCCCACACACTCCACTCCTCTTGTGCTAACCTTCTCACTGTGCCTTGTTCTCGCCTGTCCCACCATCGACCCCTGGCCCACATCCTACCTCTGGCCTGGAATGCCCTCCCTCCTTAAATCCGCCAAACAATGACACTATCCCTCTTCAAAGCCCTACTGAAGGCTCACCTCCTTCAAGAGGTCTTCCCAGACTAAGCCCCCCTTTTCCTCAGCTCCCCCTCCCCATCGCCCCGACTTGCTCCCTTTGTTCTATCCTCCCTCCCCGCCCCACAGCACTTGTGTATATATGTACATATCTATAATTCTATTTACTTATATTAATGCCTGTTTACTTGTTTTGATGTGTATATATATATGTATATATATATATGTGTATATATACATACATATATGTAAAATTCTATTTATATTGGTGCTATTGATGCCTGTTTACTTGTTTTGATATCTGTCTCCACACTTCTAGACTGTAAGCCCATTGTGGGCAGGGATTGTCTCTATTGCTGAATTGTACTTTCCAAACACTTAGTACGGTACTCTGCACATGGTAAGCACTCAATAAATATGAATGAATGAATGAATCATTATCTTGGACTTGAGCAAGCTTGCATTTTTCATTGGGACATTAACACAATGCTCTTTGGCAAATGTAATTGCAAAGCAATAGAGGATGGAGGGTTTTCCCTCCGTTCCTTGAACAAAATAACTCAAAAAGAGTAAAGTGGGAGATGGAGGTAAGTAGGCTATGTAACTAGAAGAAGTTAATTCTTCAATCTAATGTGATGCCTTATACCAGGTCCCCTAGCAATGACTTGAGGTAATTGTTTTATTTATTATTAATGCTATTTGTTAAGCACTTTGTCTCAAACACTGTTCTAGGCTGGGGTAGATACAACTTAATTAGGGCAGACACAGTCTCTGTCCCTTATGGGGCTCAAGGTCCAAGTAGGAAGGAGGGAGAATAGGTACTTAATCCCCATTTTACAATTGAGGAAACTGAGGCACAGAAAAGTTAAGTGATTTGCCCAAGATCACACACAAAGCACTTGGCAGAGGCAGGATTAAAACAGGATCTCTTACTCCCAGGGCCATGGTCTTTCCACTAGGCCTTACTGCTGTCCAGATAATCCAGAAATATCTGGATAATTGAAGTAGCAGTATGTTTTGTACTTTGCTCCAAACAACTTTCAGTTGTAAGGGGGCACAAAGGCTTCAAAACAGGAAAGGTGCCACATCTTTTTAATCAATTAGCCATATGTATCCCATCACAGTAAATTGAAGGCCCAAGTGTGGCTCCTGCTAGGGATTCTTAGTGTTATTGTAAAGCATAAATCTATAAATACTGAAATTTTAAATCCTTTGGACACTCATTCACCTCTTAGGGGTATTCAATAGACAATGACATTACTGTCAACCCAAGGGTTTCCAGCAAGATTTCATTTCTGTTAACACCAAAGGGAGTTGGATCTAGTTGAATACATTTGCCATGATGCTGGGCAGCCTCTCTCAGTCCAGTTAATACTTAAACTATTTGGACATTATAAAAACCACAATTAAGAGTGAATCACAGTTTAGTACAAATTGACAAATGTGCAGCAATTGCTTTGGTCTGTAATGCTAATTTACAGTGTTCCCCTGCTGCTACACTCCTATTCCAATTATATTAACCTCTGCTTCTAATATCCAGTTAATTTAGGCACAATGCAGGGATAGCATTATAGACACATTAATTATTATTATGGTATTGTTAAGCGCTTACTGTGTGTCAAGCACTGTTCTAAGCACTGATATGTGTAAGGAACAATTGAATTTGGTTCTTACTCATTCTGTGGCTATATTTACACCAGCAAAATGAGATGGAGAGTTAAAACTCAGAGAAACCTTAGTCTGTCATTCAAGAGGCCTTTAGCAGGGATTGTCCCATAGCTACAAAGGTAATATTTTTGGCTCCATGTGTGTAATAGTAATAATAATAATGATAATTATTTATTAAGTGCTTACTATGTGCCAACGATTGTCATAGATACAAGAAAAGTAGATCAAAATCCTAGTTCCATATGGGACTCACAGTCAAAGAGTAAAAGAGAACAGGTGTTTTTTTTGTCTCAATTTTACAGACAGGGAAGGAAACAAGCAAAAAGATGTTAAGTAACTTGTCCAAGATCACACGGCAGGCCTGTGATTAACCCATCTCCTGCTCTTTTTCCTGTCTCCTCCTATTACAACTGTCTGTAGTAGTAGTAGTAGTAGTAGTAGTAGTAGTAGTAGTAGTAATGCACTAGTAGTAGTAGTAATGGGGGGTAATGCACTAAATAACACACTGAAGTGCTTGGGGAGGTATAATCAAAGCACAAGACACATTCCCTGCCCACAAGGAACTTACTTCAGAACCTTTACTTCAGAATTAGAGAAGCACCATGGCATAATGGGTAGAGCACAGGCTTGGGAGTTGGAAGGATCTGGTTCTAATGCGGACTCCACCACTCATTTGCTGTGTGACCTTGGGAAAGTCACTTAACTTCTCTTTGCCTCAATTTCTCATATGTCCAATGGGGATTTATTCTGTGAACCCCATGTGGGACTGGACTGTGTCCAACCTAATAATAATAATAATAGCATTTGTTAAGCACTTACTATGTGCCTTGCACTGTTCTAAGTGCTGTGGTAGATACAAGGTCATCAGGTTGTCCCACATGGGGCTCACAGTGTTAATCCCCATTTTACAGGTGAGGGAACTGAGGCACAGAGACTTGCCCAAAGTCACACAGCTGACAAGTGGTGGAGCCAGGATTAGAACCCATGACCTCTGACTCCCAAGACCGTGCTCGTTCCACTGAGCCACAAACCTGATTAGCTTGTGCTTAGTACCATGCCTGGTTCACAATAAATGCTAAACAAATACTATTAAAAAAAAATCCTACCTCTGAGTTTGCCCAAGAAACTTCTATAGCAACAAGCATTTCAGTCTTTTGCACCCATCATCATGCATCATTTATTCATTCATTCATTCATTCAATTGTATTTATTGAGTGCTTACTGTGTGCAGAGCACTGTACTAAGCGCTTGGGAAGTACAAGTTGGCGACATATAGAGACGGTCCCTACCCAACAGTGGGCTCACAGTCTAGAAGGGGGAGACACAGAACAAAACAAAACATATTAAAATAAAATAAGTAGAATAAATATGTACAAGTAAACTAGAGTAATAAATCTGTACAAACATATATGCATATATACAGGTGCTGTGGGCTCACAGTCTAGAAGGGGGAGACAGAACAAATATTAAGGGAATAGAATAAATAGAATATGTACGAGTAAAATAAATAGCGTACTAAATCCGTTCAAACATATATACATATATACAGGTGCTGTGGGCTCACAGTCTAGAAGGGGGAGACAGAACAAAACATATTAAGAGAATAGAATAAATATGTCCAAGTAAAATAAATAAATAAATAGAGTAATAAATCCGTACAAACATATATACATGTATCCAGGTGCTGTGGGGAGGGGAAGGAGGTAAGGCGGGGGGATGGACAGGGGGAGAGGAAGGAGGGGGCTGAGTGTGGGAAGGCCTCCTGGAGGAGGTGAGCTCTCAGTAGGGCTTATCTTCTTTCCCCTATAGCCTTTCATTGCCAAGTAGTTTCACAATGTTTCTTAGTATGCATTCTGGAAGGATTTGCAATGTAGATATGGGCAGGATTTCTTCTGGGCACCCAGATTGGAAAGATCAGATGAGCTAGGAGGCTTCCAATCAATCAGTGGTATTTATTAAGTTTGCACATTCATTCATTCAATCATAGTTATTGAACGCTTACTGTGTGCAGAGCACTGTACTAAGCGCTTGGGAAGTACAAGTTGGCAACATATAGAGGTGGTCCCTACCCAACAACGGGCTCACAGTCTAGAAGGGGGGAGACAGACAACAAAACAAAACATGTGGACAGGTGTCAAGTCATCAGAATAAATAGAAGTAAAGTTGGATGCACAACATTAACAAAATAAATAGAATAGTAAATATGTACAAGTAAAATAAATAGAGTAATGAATCTGTACAAGCATATATACAGGTGCAGTGGGGAGGGGAAGGAGGTGGGGGCGATGGGGAGGAGGAGAGGGAAAAGGGGGCTCAGTCTCAGAAGGCCTCCTGGAGGAGGTGAGCTCTCAGTAGGGCTTTGAAGGGAGGAAGAGAGCTAGCTTGGCCGATGTGGGGAGGGAGGGCATTCCAGGCAAGGGGAAATTGGTGCAGAGCACTGAACTAAGCATTTGGGAGAATGCAACACAATGGAGTTGATAAACATGGTCCCTGCTCTCAAGGATTTCTTGCCCTACATCAATGAACTAAATGCCAAAACTATATAAAAACTTAACATTGGCTAAGAGAAAGAAAATCAGTGCCTCATGCAGCAGTTAATAAGACATAAAACTCCCAGAACAATCAAGATCTACTTTTGAGGATGCCATTTTCAGGGTATAGAAAATAGAAAAGAAATCCCTGTGTGTAAAGCTTGACTCATGAATTCCAACCATTTCTTCCTACTTGCAACACAACGCATGGATGGAAAACTCCCCTTTTGTTCAAATGGAAATGAAGGCATGTGATGTTATCGGAGGTTCTCAGCTCTAAAATTTGGCCACAAGAGGCCTAGAGTCACTTTAGGGGTTCCCAGATCAATCAATCAATCAATCAATCATATTTATTGAGAGTTTACTGTGTGCAGAGCACTGTTCTAAGAGCTTGGGAAGTACAAGTTGGCAACATATAGAGACAGTCCCTACCCAACAGTGGGCTCACAGTCTAGAAGGGGGAGACAGAGAACAAAACAAAACATATTAACAAAATAAAATAAATAGAATAAATATGTACAAACAAAATAAATAAATAGAGTAATAAATACATACAAACATATACAGGTGCTGTGGGGAGGGGAAGGAGGTAAGGCGGGGTGGATGGGGAGGGGCAGGAGGGGGAGAGGAAGGAGGGGGCTAAGCGCTGTGGAGGTTACAAGGTGATCAGGTTGTTCCATGGGGGGCTCACAGTCTTCATCCCCATTTTACACATGAGGTAACTGAGGCACAGAGAAGTTAAGTGACTTGCCCGAGGTCACACAGCTGACAAGTGGCGGAGTTGGGATTAGAACACATGACCTCTGACTCCCAAGCCCATGCTCTTTCCAGTAAGCCACGCTGCTTCTCTAAAAAAAAAATGGTGGTATTTGTTAAGCACTTACTATGTGCCAAGCACTTTTCTAAGCACTGGGGTAGATACAAGGTAATCAGGTTGTCCCACAAGGTGCTCACAGTCTTAATGCCTATTTTACAGATGAGGGAACTGAGTCACAGAGAAGTTAAGTGACTTGCCCAAGGTCACACAGCAGACAAGTGGTGGAGGGGGATTAGAACCCATGACCTCTGACTTCCAAATCAGTGCTCTTTCCACTGAGCCACGTTGCTTCCCTCTATCTTGCCTATCTCACCTCCAACACCTAGCCCATGTCCTCCAGTCCTGCATCTGGCCTGAAATGCCCTCCCTCCTCAAATCCAACAGACAAGTGCTTAGTATAGTGCTCTGCACACAGTAAGTGCTCAATAAATACGATTGAATGAATGAATGAATTACTCTCCCCTCCTTCAAAGCCTTAGTGAGGTTGCATCTCCTCCAAAAGGCCTCCCTAGACTAGCCCCCCCCAACCCCTTTCCTTTTCTCCCACTCCCTTCTGTGTCACCCTGACTTGCTCCCTTTATTCTTACCCCCTCTCAGCCCCACAGCACTTATGTACATGTCTTTAATTTATTCATTTGTATTGATTTCTGTCTCCCACCTCTAGACTGTGAGCTCGTTGTGGGCAGGGAATGTGTCTGTTTATTGTTATATTGTACTCTTCCAACCACTTAGTACAGTGCTCTGCACACAGTAAATGCCTAATTAATATGATTGAATGAATACCCTTTAAGCAATTGATATGAACTCCACCTTCAATCCTACAGCACTTAGGTCCATATCCTTATACCCTGCCATTTACCCTATCTGTATTTTAATGTCTGTCTCTCCTTCTAGTGTGTAAGCTCCTTGTGGGCAAGGATCATGTCTAACCACTCTATTAAACTGTGCTCTCCCAAGTGCCCAGTATAGTGCTATGCACCCAATAAGCACTCAAAGAATACTATTGAATTCAATGATTGACTGGCCTGAAAACAGCAAAAGGGTCTTCTCACTCGACTAAGATTTACTTTGGCTATGACAAAGGTTAGCATGTCCCAAGCTTTAAGTTAAAACTTGAATGGATCAAGTTGAACCCAATCTGGTTTCTCATTTCAATTTATAATAATAATAATAATGGCATTTGTTGAGCACTTACTATGTACAAAGCACTGTTCTAAACTCTTGGGTGGATACAAGGTGATCAGGTTGTCCTATGTGGGGCTCACAATCTTAATCCCCATTTTACAGATGAGGTAACTGAGGCACAGAGAAGTTAAGTGACTTGCCCAAAGTCACACAGCTGACAAGCAGCGGAGCTGGGATTATAACCCATGACCTCTGACTCCCAAGACCATGCTCTTTCCACTGTGCCACGCTTCTTATGCTATGGATGTCTCAGAACCAACATAACAAAGGGTAAATCCAAAGGTTGACAAACACAGGCCATCTTTGTAAGGGTCGTATATACTTTTAAAGCTCATTTTTCAGGGATTAGAAAAGTGGTGAAAAGTGACATGGTAGGTTGGAAGGAACAAAAGAATGGAGAATAAGAACAGAGGGAGAGGAATAGCATTGGGTCTTCACAACTCCAGTGATAGGTGTGGATACCTAAATTGTTCCATTATCCAGGGAATTTTGGAGAAAGGGCCTACGTCTAAGTTGTCCAAAAAATTACCTGTTTTCTTCAGATTTGGCTGTGGAGAGTCCAGGTAAGTAGTTGGATGTGATTGATTGAAGAGGCCTAGGCACTATTGTTATTATCAATCCATCATATTTATTGAGCATTTTCTATGGACAGAGCACTGTACTAAGGGCTTGGAAGAGTACAATTTAATAGATTTGGTAGACATTCTCCCTGCCCACCAGGAGGTTACAGTCTAGAGTTAAGCAGTCCTTTTCTCCTATAGTCAAAGATAAATGAAGTATATCTGTGATAATCAATCAATCAATCAATCGTATTTATTGAGCGCTTACTATGTGCAGAGCACTGTACTAAGCGCTTGGGAAGTACAAATTGGCATCACATAGAGACAGTCCCTACCCGATAGTGGGCTCACAGTCTAAAAGGGGGAGACAGAGAACAGAACCAAACATACCAACAAAATAAAATAAGTAGGATAGAAATGTACAAGTAAAATAAATAAATAAATAAATAAATAAACAGAGTAATAAATATGTACAACCATATATACATATATACAGGTGCTGTGGGGAGGGGAAGGCGGTAAGGCGGGGGGATGGAGAGGGGGACGAGGGGGAGAGGAAAGAAGGGGCTCAATCTGGGAAGGCCTCCTGGAGGAGGTGAGCTCTCAGCAGGGCCTTGAAGGGAGGAAGAGAGCTAGCTTGGCGGATGGGCAGAGGGAGGGCATTCCAGGCCCGGGGGATGACGTGGGCCGGGGGTCGATGGCGGGACAGGCGAGAGCGAGGTACAGTGAGGAGATTAGTGGTGGAGGAGCGGAGGGTGCGGGCTGGGCAGTAGAAGGAGAGAAGGGAGGTGAGGTAGGAGGGGGCGAGGTGATGGAGAGCCTTGAAGCCCAGGGTGAGGAGTTTCTGCCTGATGCGCAGATTGATCGGTAGCCATTGGAGGTTTTTGAGGAGGGGAGTGATATGTCCAGAGCGTTTCTGGACAAAGATAATCCGGGCAGCAGCATGAAGTATGGATTGAAGTGGAGAGAGACACGAGGATGGGAGATCAGAGAGAAGGCTAGTGCAGTAGTCCAGACGGGATAGGATGAGAGCTTGAATTAGCAGGGTAGCGGTTTGGATGGAGAGGAAAGGGCGGATCTTGGCAATGTTGCGGAGCTGAGACCGGCAGGTTTTGGTGACGGCTTGGACGTGAGGGGTGAATGAGAGAGCGGAGTCGAGGATGACACCAAGGTTGCGGGCTTGTGAGACGGGAAGGATGGTAGTGCCGTCAACAGAGATGGGAAAGTCAGGGAGAGGACAAGGTTTGGGAGGGAAGACAAGGAGCTCAGTCTTCGACATGTTGAGCTTTAGGTGGCGGGCGGACATCCAGATGGAGATGTCCTGAAGGCAGGAGGAGATGCGAGCCTGGAGGGAGGGGGAGAGAGCAGGGGCAGAGATGTAGATCTGGGTGTCATCAGCGTAGAGGTGATAGTTGAAGCCGTGGGAGCGAATGAGGTCACCAAGGGAGTGAGTGTAGATTGAGAACAGAAGGGGACCAAGCACTGAACCTTGGGGAACTCCCACAGTAAGAGGATGGGAGGGGGAGGAGGAGCCTGCAAAAGAGACTGAGAAAGAACGACCGGAGAGATAAGAGGAGAACCAGGAGAGGACGGAGTCTGTGAAGCCAAGGTCAGATAACGTGTTGAGGAGAAGGGGGTGGTCCACAGTGTCAAAGGCAGCTGAGAGGTCGAGGAGGATTAGGACAGAGTATGAGCCGTTGGATTTGGCAAGCAGGAGGTCATTGGTGACCTTTGAGAGCGCAGTTTCCGTGGAATGAAGGGGACGGAAGCCAGACTGGAGGGGGTCGAGGAGAGAGTTGTTGTTGAGGAATTCTAGGCAGCGCGTGTAGACAACTCGTTCAAGGAGTTTGGAAAGGAATGGTAGGAGGGATATGGGACGATAACTAGAAGGTGAGGTGGGGTCAAGAGAGGGTTTTTTTAGGATGGGAGAGACATGGGCATGTTTAAAGGCAGAGGGGAAGGAACCAGTGGAGAGTGAGCGGTTGAAGATGGAAGTTAAGGAGGGGAGAAGGGATGGAGCGAGAGATTTCATAAGATGAGAGGGAATGGGGTCAGAAGCACAGGTGGCCGGAGTAGCACTTGAGAGGAGGGAGGAGAGTTCCTCTGAGGATACCACTGGGAAGGATGGGAGAGTAGCAGAGAATGTTGAGAGCCGGGGGGTTGGAGAAAGGGGGGAAGAGACTTTGGGGAGGTCGGACCTGATGGATTTAATTTTGTTAATGAAGTAGGAGGCCAGATCGTTGGGGGTGAGGGAAGGAGGAGGGGGAGGAACCGGGAGCCTGAGAAGGGAGTTGAATGTACGGAAGAGCTGGCGGGGGTGATGGGCATGGGTGTCAATAAGGGAGGAGAAATAGTTTTGTCTGGCAGAAGAGAGGGCTGAGTTAAGGCAGGAAAGGATAAACTTGAAGTGAACGAGGTTGGCATGGTGTTTAGACTTTCGCCAGCAGCGTTCGGCAGCTCGAGCATAAGAGCGAAGGAGGCGGACAGTGGCAGTGATCCAGGGCTGTGGGTTAGTGGTGCGAGAGCGGCGAAGGGAAAGGGGAGCGAGCGAGTCTAGCTGAGTAGAAAGGGTAGAGTTGAGAGCAGTAATCTGATCATCAAGACTGGGTAGAGAGGAGAGGGCGGCGAGGTGGGGTGTGAGGCGTTCCGAAAGATGGGTGGGGTCCAGAGAGCGGAGATCTCTGTGAGGGAGTAATACGGATTTACAGGGGAAAGGAGTGTGAGTGAGGAGGCAGGTGAGAAGATTATGATCAGAGAGAGGGATCACAGAGTTGGTGAGGGTGGACACAGTGCAGCGGTAGGAGATGATGAGGTCGAGGGTATGACCAAGTTGGTGAGTGGGTGAGGTGGGGTGGAGGAAGAGGTTGGCAGCGTCAAGGAGAGATAGAAGGCGGGCGGCAGAGGAGTCGTTAGGGATATCCATGTGGATATTGAAGTCTCCAAGGATCAGAGTGGGCATGGAGAAGGAGAGAAGGAATGTGAGGAAGGGGTCAAAGTCGTTAAAGAAGTTGGAAGTGGGGCCCGGAGGGCGGTAGATGACGGCTACAAGAATCTGGAGGGGGTGGTAGAGGCGAATAATGTGGGCTTCAAAGGAGGGGAAGGAAAGGGAAGGGGGAGGAGGGATAGTGCGAAAGCGACATTGGGGGGCGAGAAGGAAACCGACACCTCCTCCTATTCCAGTGAGTCTGGGGGAGTGGGAGAAGAAGAGTCCTGCACTGCAGAGAGCAGCAGAAGAGACCGTGTCGTCCGACGACAGCCATGTTTCAGTTAGGGCGAGGAGGAGTAGAGAACTGGAAAGGAAAAGGTCCAGGATGAAAGGAATCTTACTTAAAACGGAGCGGGGGTTCCAGAGGCCACACTTGGCATCAGCTGTCGAGGGTGGGGAGGGAGGGGGAAGGGTGCGAGGGGTGGGGAGGGTTTGGATTGGGATGAGTTGGCGGGGGCCTGGGCGGGGAGAGTGGGAAGGGGGGTGGCGATGGGAAAGGAGAACTGGGATGGGGTGGGGGTGGGGAGAAGGGGAGGAGGGGGGGTCGGGAGGGAGAAGTAGAGGACCTGCGCAGGTACAGAGGAATCCTTGGTAGGGGTTGAGGGGGAGCGGTCTTGGTGGGTGAGAGGGAGGGAAACAGCTGGGTGGGAGAGGGGAAGGGGAAGGTGAGGAATGGGAATGGCAGTTGGGAGCAAGGGAACTGAAAGTTCATGGTGAGGTCAGCAGGGCGAGTGACAGTACAGTGGGGGGTTAACAATTGAGATGCAGAAGCAATAAAACAGTAACAATGATAAAAGTAGGCGATGGCATCACAGGGTGTAGTTGAGCAATCAATATGCTATGGCAATAATAGAATTGGCAAACAATGATGCCACAGAGAGCAGATACAAACTATTAAGAGCTGGAGTAGGGTGGGCCAGTTAAGGGGGGTCAGGGAGCAGAGATACCTGGGGAGGGGAGCGAACAGTCAACTAGCATGGGAGGGCTGAGGAGGTGTGAATGAGGTTGTCGTTAATGTAACATGTAACATGGTGCTAACAAGGTGCTAACAAGGGCTTTTTACCTGGGGGCGGGCGGGGGTAGAGTCAGTCAGGACCGGACCGGGAAGGGGGGGGGATGAGGGGCACTTTACGGAAGGCCTCCTAAGTGGGGGGGGGGTGGAGGCAGGCGGGGCGTCCGTGGGGGCGCTGAGATGGCGGGAGGGTGGGCGGCCGGGCCTCTCGGGAACGGAGTCCCGGGCGTCAATGGCGGCGCTCTGAGGAGAGGAGCCTTCCGGGAGTGGCAAGTCCTCGCGGTGTGATGGCGGGCGGGCGGGCCTCTCGGGAACGGAGTGCCGGGCGTCTCGCGGTGTGATGGCGGGCGGGCGGGCCTCTCAGGAGTTTCAGTGTGGACGGAGCAGAAAACTGAAAATCGGGAAGAGAAAGGGAAGAGGACAAGAGACAGAAAAGGGAAATACAGCATTCAAGTTCAGCACAGGTAATGGAGAACCTCAAGCACAACTGACAAACCCAGGAAAGCTGGCATCTCGGGATTTAGTAGATATGATTCTGCTAGTCAGAGATAAGTCTGTTTCAACCATATGGACTTCATTCTTGAGGTTTGTGCCTTTACCAGAAGCTACTACTAATCAGTTTCTCTTGCTTAGCTGCATTCTTCAAAGTTACTCTCATGGATTTCTTCAATGGAGAGCCTGTTTGTTACTGATTTTGTTGAACATATATTTGTCTTTGAAATGATTGTAGCTACTTCCATTATATCTTGCCTGTTTACTATTGTTTGCAGTGTATGATATTTCATAAACACCTGGTGTTATGGGTAAAACAAGGAACTGAATTTTTAACAAGATAACATTCTTTAAGTTTGGCATTCATATAAACAACAGATGTTTATTGTGTTTTTTCAGGATACAGGAAATCTTATTGGAAATAACTGGAACATATAGTCCTATTATACATAGAAAACAATATTTCCCTCCCCCTATTAATTAAAAAAAATAAGGTAGGAATTTTTAGGGTTTTGCCCAATTTAACATGAATTCTAACCCCTAAATCATGTTCTAAACCTTTGAGTTAAGCTCCCCATAAAATAAACAAAAAAAAATGTTTTATTTTTTCTTAACATTTTCATCATTAAAAGACTTAAATTGATTTAGACAGCCATTCTAATTCAACTTAAGTCAAATTAGTACATTTGAGTAAATGAATCATCAATGTCCCTGCCATCATCATTAGATTTAATGGGTAATTTGGAATATAATAGCTCTTACATCTCTGACTCTTTTCTCATGCCTTTCCCCCTTGCTTGGAACACCCTCCTCATTCAGTCCCATTGTACCACTAAAATGTCACTTCCTAAACTGTCACTTCTGTTAGCCAAGCCTCAGAAGGCAATCAGATTGCTTCAGTCCATTCCACCCCCACTCTTCCAGTGGGTTTGGAATGATCTGGGCATATATTGCCTCTCAGTCAATAGGATGAGCCTCCCCCCCACCTACTTACTCAGGGTTAGAGGTGAAGGAGTCAATCATTCAATCAAATCATTCATTCATTCAATTGTATTTATTGAGCGCTTACTGTGTGCAGAGCACTGTACTAAGCACTTGTAAAGTACAAGTTGGCAACATATAGAGACGGTCCCTACTCAACAGCGGGCTCACAGTCTAGAAGGGGGAGACAGACAACAAAACAAAACATATTAACAAAATAAAATAAATAGAATAGTAAATATGTACAAGTAAAATCGAGTGATAAATCTGTACAAACATATATACAGGTGCTGTGGGGAGGGGAAGGAGGTAGGGCAGGGGGATGGGGAGGGGGAGGAAGGGGAGAGGAAGGAGGGGGCTTAGTCTGGGAAGGCCTCCTGGAGGAGGTGAGCTCTCAGTAGGGCTTTGAAGGGAGGAAAAAAGCTAGTTTGGCAGATGTGCCGAGGGAGGGCGTTCCTAGCCAGGGGGAGGACGTGGGCCAGGGGTCGACAGCAGGACAGGCGAGAACGAGCCACAGTGAGGAGATTAGTGGCAGAGGAGCAGAAGGTGCGGGCTGGGCTGTAGAACGAAAGAAGGGAGGTGAGGTAGAAGGGGGCGAGGTGATGGAGAGCCTTGAAGCCCAGGGTGAGGAGTTTTTGCCTGATGCGTAGGTTGGTAGCCACTGGAGATTTTTGAGGAGGGGAGTAACATGCCCAGAGCATTTCTGCACAAACATTATCCGGGCAGCAGCGTGAAGTATAGATTGAAGTGGGGAGAGACAGGAGGATGGGAGATCAGAGAGGAGGCTGATGCAGTAATCCAGTCGGGATAGGATGAGAGACTGAACCAGCAGGGTAGCGGTTTGGATAGAGAGGAAAGGGCGGATCTTGGCGATGTTGCGGAGGTGAGACCGGCAGGGTTTGGTGACGGATTGGATGTGAGGGGTGAACAAGAGAGCAGAGTCGAGGATGACACTAAGTTTGCGGGCTTGTGAGATGGGAAGGATGGTAGTGCCGTCAACAGTGATGGGAAAGTCAGGGAGGGGGCAGGGTTTAGGAGCGAAGATAAGGAGTTCAGTCTTGGACATATTGAGTTTGAGATGGCGGGCAGACATCTAGATGGAGATGTCTTGAAGGCAGGAGGAGACACGAGCCTGAAGGGAGGGAGAGAGAGCAGGGGCAGAGATGTAGATTTGGGTGTCATCAGCATAGAGATGATAGTTGAAGCCATGGGAGTGAATGAGTTCACCAAGGGAGTGAGTGTAGATGGAGAACAGAAGGGGACCAAGAACTGACCCTTGAGGAACCCCTACAGTAAGGGGATAGGAAGGGGAGGAGGAGCCCACAAAAGAGACTGAGAATGAACGGCCGGAGAAATAAGAGGAGATTGTGTGCTCAGCCTTCTATATGACTGTGAGACCAGGAAGAAAAACAGATTACCATTTGACTTCTAGACCAGTTTCATCAATGACACCTATGCCCAATGCTTAACATAAAGTCACCAAACAGGATCACAAACAATGAGGTTCTGAATACAGTGGATCACCAGAATTAAAGTAATGACTGTTGTATCTCATCTTCATTTCTTTGGATGTGGGAGGAAAATGCATGGCACATCAGGATACCCAAACAGCTAGTCTAGGATGAGCTAAAATGAGGAAGTCATGGAGATAGTGTACAGAATAAATATACTAAAGCCACAAGGAAACAAAGATTAAAACAATGTGGCATTGCAGTACAGATAGGAAAAAACAGCAGAAGACAAGTTTATAGTATTTATTGAATGCCTCCTATGTGCAGAGCACCATACTAACCACTTCCAAGAGTACAAGAGATGGAGAAGACAGTTCCTGCTGTCAAGGACTTTACAATCTAACAGGGATCTTACAAGGTACACCTGGAGTGCAGTGATCAAAAGTAGAAAAGTAGAGTGACTGTCTTGGAGCAGAGGCTTTGGGAAGATTGTGAAAAAGACCATGAGCCTGGGGGTCAAGGGACTTGGGTTCAAATTCTGGCCCCACCACTTGGCTGTTCTGTGACCTTGGGGAAATCATTTAACTTTTCTGTGCCTCAGTTTCCTCACCTTTAAAGTGGGGATTCAATACTGGGTCTCATTTAGACTGTGATCCCTACGTGGGACAATGAATGTTGTCTGACCTGATTATCTTGTATCTACTCTAGCACTTAGTACAGTGCTTGGCAAATAGTAAGCACTTAATAAAGACCAAAATAATAACAATTACTATTAATATTACATAAATAGTACATACACATAAGTGGTCCTTTATGCACAGTAGATACTCAGTAGATGCTGGGGTTAATGATGATAATGACAGAAGTCTCTCCTTGACGCTACCAACCTCTTGCTCCACCCCATCTCGCCCACTCACCAACTTGGTCATACCCTCGACCTCATCATCTCCTACCGCTTCACTGTGTCCACCCTCACCAACTCTGAAATCCTTCTCTCTGATCATAATCTTCTCACCTGCCTCCTCACTCACACTCCTTTCCCCTGTAAATCCATATTACTCCCTCACAGAGATCTCCGCTCTCTTGACCCCATCCATCTTTTTGAGCGCCTCACACCCCACCTCACCTCCCTCTCCTCTCTACCCAGTCTTGATGATCAGATTACTACTCTCAACTCTACCCTTTCTATTCAGCTAGACTCACTCGCTCCCCTTTCCCTTCGCCGCTCTCGTACCACTAACCCACAGCCCTGGATCACTGCCACTGTCCGCCTCCTTCGCTCTTATGCTCAAGCAGCCGAACGCTGCTGGCGAAAGTCTAAACACTATGCCAACCTTGTTCACTTCAAGTTTATCATTTCCTGCCCTAACTCAGCCCTCTCCTCTGCCAGACAAAGCTATTTCTCCTCCCTTATTGACACCCATGCCCATCATCCCCGTCAGCTCTTCCGTACATTCAACTCCCTTCTCAGGCCCCCGGTTCCTCCCCCTCCTCCTTCCCTCACCCCCAATGATCTGGCCTCCTAATTCATTAATAAAATTAAATCCATCAGGTCTGACCTCCCCAAAGTCACTCCCCCCCCCCCTTCTCCAGCCCCCTGGCTCTCAACACTCTCTGCTACTCTCCTATCCTTCCCAGCAGTATCCTCAGAGGAGCTCTCCTCCCTCCTCTCAAGTGCTACTCTGGCCACCTGTGCTTCTGACCCCATTCCCTCTCATCTCATGAAATCTCTCACTCTGTCCCTTCTCCCCTCCTTAACTTCCATCTTCAACTGCTCACTCTCCACTGGTTCCTTCCCCTCTGCCTTCAAACATGCCCATGTCTCTTCCATCCTAAAAAAACCCTCTCTTGACCCCACCTCACCTTCTAGTTATCACCCCATCTCCCTCCTACCATTCCTTTCCAAACTCCTTGAACGAGTCGTCTACATGCGCTGCCTCGAATTCCTCAACACCAACTCTCTTCTCGACCCCCTCCAGTCTGGCTTCCGTCCCCTACATTCCATGGAAACTGCCCTACCAATGACCTCCAGCTTGCCAGATCCAATGGCTCCTACTCTATCCTAATCCTCCTCGACCTCTCAGCTGCCTTTGACACTGTGGACCACCCCCTTCTCCTCAACACGCTATCCAACCTTGACTTCACAGACTCCATCCTCTCCTGGTTCTCCTCTTATCTCTCTGGTCGTTCATTCTCAGTCTCTTTTGCAGGCTCCTCCTCCCCCTCCCATCCCCTTACGGTGGGGGTTCCCCAAGGTTCAGTTCTTGGTCCCCTTCTGTTCTCAATCTACACTCACTCCCTTGGTGACCTCATTCGCTCCCATGGCTTCAACTATCATCTCTACGCTGATGACACCCAGATCTACATCTCTGCCCCTGCTCTCTCCCCCTCTCTCCAGGCTCGCGTCTTCTCCTGCCTTCAGGACATTTCCATCTGGATGTCTGCCCGTCACCTAAAACTCAACATGTCCAAGACTGAACTCCTTGTCTTCCCTCCCAAACCCTGCCCTCTCCCTGACTTTCCCATCACTGTTGACGGCACTACCATCCTTCCCGTCTTACAAGCCCGCAACCTTGGTGTCATCCTCGACTCCGCTCTCTCATTCACTTCTCACATCCAAGCTGTCACCAAAACCTGCCAGTCTCAGCTCCGCAACATTGCCAAGATCTGCCCTTTCCTCTCCATCCAAACCGCTACCCTGCTCGTTCAAGCTCTCATCCTATCCCGCCTGGACTACTGCATCAGCCTCCTCTCTGATCTCCCACCCTCGTGTCTCTCCCCACTTCAATCCATACTTCATGCCGCTGCCCGGATTGTCTTTGTCCAGAAACGCTCTACTCACCTCCTCAAAAATCTCCAGTGGCTACCAATCAATCTGCGCATCAGGCAGAAACTCCTCACCCTGGGCTTCAAGGCTCTCCATCACCTCGCTCCCTCCTACCTCACCTCCCTTCTCTCCTTCTACAGCCCAGCCCGCACCCTCCGCTCCTCTGCCGCTAATCTCACCGTGCCTCGTTCTCGCCTGTCCCACCATCGACCCCCGGTCCACGTCATCCCCCTGGCCTGGAATGCCCTCCCTCCCCACATCTGCCAAGCTAGCTCTCTTCCTCCCTTCAAGGCCCTACTGAGAGCTCACCTCCTCCAGGAGGCCTTCCCAGACTGAGCCCCCTCCTTCCTCTCCCCCTCATCCCCCTCTCCATCCCCACCGTCTTACCTCCTTGCCTTCCCCACAGCACCTGTATATATGTATATATGTTTGTACATGTTTATTACTCCATTTATTTATTTTACTTGTACATATCTATTCTATTTATTTTATTTTGTTAATATGTTTGGTTTTGTTGTCTGTCTCCCCTTTCTAGACTGTGAGCCCACTGTTGGGTAGGGACTGTCTCTATATGTTGCCAACTTGTACTTCCCAAGCGCTTAGTACAGTGCTCTGCACACAGTAAGCGCTCAAGAAATACGATTGATTGATTGATTTTCCTGCTGTGTGACTTTGGGCAAATCACTTAACTTCTCTGTCCCTCAGTTTCCTTATCTGTAAAAATAGAATAGCTTTTCTCTCTCCCCCTTTGATAATGAGCCCCTTATGTAACAAAGACTGTGTTACTTGCTTACATTGTCTCTACCCTAGTGCTTAACACAATGCTTGGCACATGTAAAGCCCTTAACAAATACCACAATTATTCTTATTGTTTTCTGCTTTTGATTTCAGTGCTTTTTCAAATTTTAATTGGCTTATAGCTGTTGACTTAGAGTGAGTGAAAGATTGAAACCTGTTCTCTGCATTTGAAAGTGATACTTGTGACACTGGAACCCCATCCATAAGTGTGGTAGGCTGTAAATTAATTGTGGGCAGGGAATGTGCCTACCAACTCTGTTATGTTGCACTCTCCCAGGTGCTTACTACAGTTCTTGCCATACAGTAAGCACTCAGTAAATCTGATTGAATGATTGATTTATTGATGGCCTGTATGCCCAGAATAAATCAGGGTACATTTTCTCAGTCTTTAGCCCATTGGGTGAGTGTCTCAACCCTTAATGGGCCACTCAAACACCAAGAATGTTACTAAATGGCACTGCTCTCTCTTCAGCTGACCACTTTTGGAACAGATATAGAACAGTGAGTTAGGGTTTGGGAGCCAGAGGGGTAGAGAGGGAAGGAAATCCCACTTCTAGCAGGATGTATACTTGAGTCGTTTTGCCATAATGGTGCAAAATGCTGACTGCAAACTGCTCATCCTTTTTTTCCCCAAGAACGAAACTTTATAAGCTTTCCAGGCTCCAGAGTTTAATTAAAGTCAAAAGGACATTTCAAAGTCAAGTGAAAAAACAGATCAGTAAAGTCAGGTTGCTGTCTGCAGGGATAATGAATAATGTGAATGGAAGACATAATTAGCTAAAAAAAAAGCTGTTAGGCCAACCCAATTGCTGCAGAAAAAAAGTTAGAGAGAAATGTAAACTATCATGATACTAAATTAGGGATCTCTCTTGTTGCAAAACCAATTAAACCTAACAGATTATTTACCTTTGGTTATCTGCCTAGCATTATAATAGTCCTCTTTCCCACCAGCATTATTTACTATTGTACCTCTAATCTTAAAGACCTTCCCTGAAATTGAACAATCTTGCTTCCTCTTCAGCTCCCTTCCTCTTTGTGGTATCATAGATAACATCATTTTAGGATCACCTCTATTCACTATCCCTTTACCCAACCCCGCCCCAGTACCCTTTTTTTTCTAGCCCCATCCTGCCAGAACTCACCTCCTACAACTCCAAAAGCAATGAGCCAGGTGTTGACACTTAGCACAACAGCTCACTCAACCACAAACACTAAATGCTATGTTGGGTAAGGACGTTTTTTGCTGTTCCTGAGCCAGAGACTAGCCTAGAAAGAACACCAAAAAAAGGTCATATAATCTTAGGGGGAAAAAGCAGCATGGCTGAGTGGACACACTGTAGGTCTGAAAGTCAAGAGACATGGGTTTTAATCCTGGCTATGCTTGCTGTATGACCTTGGGCATGTCACTTAACTTCTCTGTGCCTCAGCTACCTCATCTGTAAAATGGGGTTGAGTACTTGTTTTCTCTCTTCATTCTCCAGCACTTAGAACAGTGTTTGGCACATAGTAAGCGCTTAACAAATGCCATTATTATTATTATTATTATGTGAGCCTCAAGTAGGACAAAGTTTGTATTTGAGCTAAATGTATTGTTTCTACCCTAGTGCTTAGCACAGTGCTGGGAACAGAGTAAGTGCTTAAAAATATCTACACTATTGTTATTTGTAGAAAAAAGGCTTGCCTATAATCTGAGACATTGATCACACAGGATATTGCTAATTGTTATTTTCAGCTGTTGAAGTGAATTGAGATTCTAAAGGAAATATTTATTGTGGGTTTTTTGTTCTTTTGGGTTAAGATCTGAATACTACCTCAATCAATTAATGACATTTATTGAGTGTCTTCTGAGTAGGACAAAACACTGTCCTTGGCTGAATGCAACAGCAGCAAAGCATACATTCCCTTGCCCTCAAGGAACTCATGGTCTAGATGTAGTTTTCCATAGAAAAATAGCCAATTTTAGAACATCCCCAGACCGGACCTCCTAGAAATAGAAGAAGCAGAGAGGTATTATATTATCACAAGGTGAAATGCATATAGCAGTAGCTGGGGGGTAATATTTATTTGACTTGTGAAGTAGGAAAGCATAGAACAGAGATTCTTTATATTAGGAAAGCAACCATTTTAACAGAAAGCATCAAGTTCAAGAAAGATAATAAGTAAAGGAGACCATATGGCCATAGGTTTGTGTGTGTGTGTGTGTGTGTTGTGGTAATTAAGTGCTTACTATGTGCCAGACACTGTACTAAGTGCTGGAGTAGCTACAAGTTAATCACGTTGGACACAACCCATATTCCACATGAGGTTCACAGTCTTAATCCACATTTACAGGTAACACGCACAGTGAAGTTAAGTGACTTGCCCAAAATTACATATCAGATAAGTGGTGGAGCTGGAATTAGAAATCGGGTCTTCTGATTCCCAGGCCCATGCTCTTTCCACTAGGTCACCCTGCTTCCCATGCCGCTGGGTTTTTTGTGTACCTGTATACAGTAGATTAGAGGGTGAGGCAGGAAACTATAAAACGTATTTTCCTTTCTACCAAGGAATACATGGCCAGTATAGATTACATGATCTCAAAGGCTACCATTATTATTAATTTCCTGCAGAAAATAGTATAGCAAGTTTTTTTTTATTTACACCCTTGTACAGAATTAAAGGAATTTCTGATTCTCTAGACCATATTGCTTCACTCATTTCATCTCCGCTAAAACTAGATGTCTGTGTCTTTTTTCCATTGTAAATGCTCTCGGAGTTGAATTATCTCTGTTTTCTTCATTTATTTTAATTAATATCGGGAAAACTGAATCACCCTTAGGAGACAAAAACAGACAGAACCCCTCCCTCCTGTGAGAAAAACTGAGTGAAGCAAACAGCTTTGTTATAAACACTAAATTATCAGAAAGGAACAGTTAGGAAAAAAACAAATATATGACTTGAGAACTAGTCTTTTCATTTGTACTATGAGAATGTACTCCTCCCTTGAACTTTCTAACTCCCCAGTACACACTATGTTCACTGCTTCCATGTTTATTCTGATAAGCAAAGAAGTAGATGTTGGAATTTTATGGGGAAATGTGTCAGCACCCTCTCTGTAATTTAATGAGTGGGTCCCCCTCTGGATTGTAAGGTCTTGTAGACCGGTTATATTGTATTCTCCCAAGTGCTTTGTACGGTACTCAGCACACAGTAATTGCTCAATCAATCAATCAATTGATTGTCAATACTAATTTTCAAATGTACAATGAACTTGATTCTCATAGGCTCTACAAGAGGCATGTCAAAGTCATTCTGGTGGATGATCCTCACATGCAGTTATAAGTTGCAAGTTACTAATGCATTTTTCTTAGAAAAGTCAGCAATCTAACAAGTTATTAAATAGAATATAAACAAATGAAATTGGTAACTAGAATGATCTCTGTATAGTTTTTATCTTACCAGATACAATGATAGTTTGTGAGAATTAGTGAGAATGGGAAGAGAACAGGGAGTATAAGAAGGCAGGAAAGGGAGGCAGAAATCAAGCAATCAATCAACTGTGAGCTCCTTGTGGGCAGGAAATGTGTCTGTTATTATATGATGATGATGATGGTATTCGTTAAGCACTTACTATGTGTCAAACACTGTTCTAAGCACTGATTGTACCCTCCCAAGTGCTTAGTACAGTGATTTGCATACAGTAAGTGCTCAATAAGTATGATTGAATGAGTGAATGAACAGTATTTATTGAGTGCCTACTGTGTGTTTCTGTCTCGCCATCCCAAACACTTAGTACAGTGCTTAGGATGGAAAGACAGACACAGGGAAAAACACCGATGGGAGAGGCCCAGAGAGATAGACACAGATGCAGATTCCAGAGAACAAGAGACACTCAGATCACACAGATGCTCTTTCACACACACTCAACAACACAAATTAACACACACTCACTCAAATGGTCTTCCCATCTGGCAGCTGCAGCAAGACCTAGTGCAGGTAGCACAAAGACAATCCAAATTTATGGAGAGAGATCCTCCTGTTTGGTGAAGTCCCCAAAGACAGAACATTTTGGGAGGATGTTATCAAGGCCACTGTTCCTTTTCTCAAGTATGCCAAGGCTCAGTTTTGGCATTGCTACCAAGAGGAGACAGGGCAGGTGGAGGAAGCAGTCTGGGACTCCCTCTTCAGCCAGGTCAGGGGCGGGTGGTTGGGCTTTCAGACCAGCATGTTTTGCATTCCCCAGGGAAGCTTCTTCTCTCTGGAGGAGCCTCCATAGGGGCTCCCCCGGGTTTTGGACCTGGTCCTCTCCCCACCCCAACCCCAATAGGTCTGGGTACGCAGCCTAGCTTCTGGTCCAGTCTGGGGAGGGTATGAGGATGCAAGTATGACTTGGCTCAGACACTCTCCTGGTCGCATTCAAACTGTTCCCTCCACCCTGTTTCCCCTCCCCATTTCCCACAGTTTCTGCTTTTGCTATGGAAAGAGCACAGGACTGGTAGTCAGGTGAACTGGGAAACAGAGTATCTGCTGCCAAGAGAAGCAACATACTTCTCTTGGCAGCAACATACAATGTGTGCTGAAATGTCCAGTGCACTCAACCCACCAGGTTAAGGCAGGTCTTGAATAAGTGTGTCTTGGCTCAGACACCAGTGATCATAGCCAGACTGTAAGCTTGTTGTGGGTAGTAATAATAATAATAATAATGATTTTGGTATTAAGTGCTATGTGCCAAGCACTGTTCTAAGCACTGAGGGAAATACAAGGTAATCAGGTTGTCCCACATGGGGTTCACAATCTTAATCCCCATTTTCCAGGTGAGATAACTGAGACACAGAGAAGTTAGAACAGTGCTTTGTACATAGTAACTCTTAACAAATGCCATCATTATTATTATTAAGTAACTTGCCCAAAATACAGCTGATAAGTGGCGGAGCCGGGATTAGAACCCACGACCTCTGACTCCCAAACCCGTGCTCTTTCCACTGAGCCACGCTGCTTCTCTAAGGTAAGGAATGTGTCTACCAACAATGCTGTCTTGTTATATTGCATTCTCCCAAGCTCTTAGTACAGTGCTCTGCACACAGTATGTGCTCAATAAATACAATTTATTGATTGATTGCCTCCCCCACACCCCTTCTTCCACACTTTATGCTATGGCTATGGAAAGAGCACTGAACTGGCAGGTAGGTGACTTTGGAGTGACTGCTCCTGTGAGAAGGAGATTCTGAGCCTTCACCATACCCACCATCCCACTATCAAAACTAGAGAGGAATGTGTCACCTGTGAGAGGAACATACAGCCAGCTTTTCCCACTAATCAGATCCCTTGCATGCATTCAGCAGGCAGAATGGCTCAACATCAGATCCTACCTAGGGGAACCAATCACAGGAGGGAGCAGTAAGGGCTGATCATAAGCCAATATTATAACTGGAAGAATTCAAATAGCAAAGGTTTCCCAAGGTGTCTCATTTGCTCTGGGTGTCCTAGATTAGCAAGCACAGACATATCGTGTCTGCCAGTCCCCTGTGCTGAACTGTCTGGCTCCTGATTCCTAGTTGAAGGGTCTGCTGCTGCTACTACTGATGCTCTTTCAGGTTTTAAGAGTCAGTTAGATGCATGCAAAAATACTCACCAAAACCTGGTCACACTGAAGGCCAATAGCAGTTTACCTCACTGACCTCACCATGATGACCATTCAATCCCCCTACTCCTGTCTGCCCATCTCACCCCACCTCCCCTGCCCCCTCTGTCACCCAACACCCCCATCATGATAACCCTTCCCATCCTTCCCATTCCTTCCCTTTAATCCCTCTGTCACAGCACCATCCCTCATCGCCCCAGGATAGGCCCCCAGCTCTTCGTCCCCCTCCTCCTGCAGGGGCCCCTTCAACTTACTCCCATCCAACCCCTTCTCACCCCTTGCACCGCCCCTGCCCCATCCCTATCCTCCTGTTCCACCACCACCACCCCTCATCCCCCTCCCACCCCCAGCTGCCCCCCAGTAACAATTAGAACAATTGCCACTTAATATAGCAATAATAAAGACAGCAATAACAACATAATCCAGTGATAACCAGAGGAGATGGTTGAATTATCCTCGGGCCATTCAGTGTGAAAAGGCCCTTGACTAGGGAAGCCCCGAGGCTATAGCTGAATCGTCCCTGGGGTGGGAGAAGGAGGAGTCCAGTGTTCAGAGCAATAAGGAGGAGATGGCAGAATTTTCTTAGGGGGCATGATGGTGAAGATGCCTGAGAAAAGGAGTAAATAGCCTGGGTTGGGCCGAGTAGGTGAGAAGGCAGGCAGTTTTTGAAATGTACTAGCTAATGTGTTTTTGTCACCTGGGGGTTAATCAGCCACATCCTGATCCAAGCACAGGGAAAGAGGGAAGGCCACTTCTTGGCTGCAGCAGATCAGGAATGGACGTCCCACAATCCAGGTTGGAGGGCAGGCTGTCAGGCAGGTGGTAGTTCTGAAGGCTGATGATCTGGTCAGGCTGAGGCCCCTTGGAGGAGAGATCTTAACTTTTACCTCACCTCTCTTCTCTCCTTTTACAGCCCAGCCCGGACACTCCACTCCTCTGGCGCTAACCTTCCCCTGTGCCTCGTTTTTGCCCGTCCCGCCATAGATCCCTGGCCTACGTCCTACCTCTGGCCTGGAATGCCCTCCCTCCTCACATCCGCCAAACTAGCACACTTCCCCCTTTCAAAGCCCTACTGAGAGCTCATCTCCTCCATGAGGCCTTCCCAGACTGAGTCCCCCCTTTCCTCTGCTCCTCCTCCCCTCCGCATCACCCTTACTCCCTCCCTCTGCTCTCTACCCCTCTCCATGCCCCACAGTGCTTGTATATATGTACATATTTATTATTTTATTATTCTGTTTATTCATGATGGGTATACATATATAATTCTATTTATTTAAATTGACACTATTGATGCATATCTACTTGTTTTGTTAGGTTGGTGTTGTCTGTTGCCCCCCTCTAGCCTGTGAGCCCATATTTGGGTAGGGATTGTCTCTGCTGCTGAATTGTACTTTCCAAGTGCTTAGTACAGTGCTTGGAACATAGTAAGTGCTCAATCAATACGATTGAATGAATCTTGGTGTTCTCGCGTAGACCCCTGGCCCAGGAGGTGATTGATAGTCCAGTCTGGCTTCTCCAGGAGGAGAGATCCTGGCCTTCTTGGGCAGGTCCCTACCCCGGGAGGGATCTGATGGTCTGGCCCAGCTTCAGGCCCTCCAAGAGGAGAGATCCCGGCTTCCTTGGGCAGGTCCCTGAACCGGGAGAAGCTTGATGGTCTGCTCCAGCTTGGAAGAACACAACACTTGCATTACAGGAAACTGGGAGTACTGTAGTTAAAAACACAAATAAATAGATAAAGATTACTGGGGTGGCTGAGGGGATGGAATGACCAGAATTGAAAGAAGTACCTCCATGAGGAAGCAGCTTTTCAGGAGGGCTCTGAAGAGAGGAGTGTGCTTTGGCAAACTGAAATGGCACAGATATTTCAGGTAACGGAAAAAGCTATGGACATGGGTCAGATAGGGAAGAAAAGGGAGAAAGGAAATGTTGGGAATAGTTTACTTTAGAAGGTATGAAGAGCAGGAACAAGGCTGTACTAGGAGAATAAAGCAGGTAGATATGAGGGAGTCTTGAAATGGATATCAGGAATTTTTGTTTTATGTGAGTTGCATTTTTGAAGTATTTAGTATGAAGATTGATGACACATTATCACCATTTACCTAGTAGATCTCAGGGACAACATTAAGCTCTGCTTATGAACACTGTTGATGACAGTCTTTGGTTAAATGAGGGTTGTTAGGTGAGGTATATATGGTACCTTAAGGTAAGGATGATGCCAAACATTTTCAAGGTTCTTCCATATGAATTTTAGATGGCCTAAAGTTTCCATTTGCTCATGTCGATGAGGCATACTTTTGCATCAAAGATTTGGGAGCCTCATTTTACCCTATTCCCCCAACTTTAGCAAATATTCCAAACAATTTTTCATTCACATGCAGATCTTTCTAACTTTAGTGTATATGCAGATTATTCTTGCAAATAGTTTATTCTCTGGGTATTAATGTAGAGAAGCTCTCATCACAAAGTCTTACCATTAATTGGAGAAAGTTTATTTGTCCTGTGGGTTTAGTAATCAATCATCAGATTTCACCACTTGTTTTGTGGTATTCCATTTCATCACTTGGTACAGTATATATTATTATTCATTACATAAGTTTGTTAACTGTGTATTTATTTGAGTGGCTTGACTCTAAATAAAGGAGCTTTTCAATTTTTTTAAAATAAAAGGTTTATTTTTACATCAGCTATTTGCTTTCCTATACTAAACCTCCATTGAGAAGAGAAATCCAGGCTTGACGCAGCATGCAAACTGAACTCCTTCTTACCTAGTTGGGGCAATCCTTCCAGGTTAGGTATGGGGTTGTTGTTGAGGAAATTCAGCTATATTGGCTGCTTCAACAGAACTTGCTTTTTTCCAGCCATCAGTCACTGACCCTTTGAGAAGGGAAAGAGAAGGCTGGTATAGATTAGGAATGGTAATGTAAAAGTTTCTACCTACTGCATAAAATTCTTTCAAATTAATGCAAGCATTAAATTGTCAATGATTTTTCATATAAAGCAGATATTAAATCGGGCATGCCCGCTGGTGTTGGTATAAAGTTTTGACAACATTTTTGGCATACAGGTTCTGAGCCTGGGGTGCATTTTTTCAACCAAATTTTGTTGTTTCAGTTGCTTTTTTACACTCATACATTGTAACTCAAACATGGATTCTTTTTCCAAAAATGAAATCTGGCAGGCCATTAGTCCATAATGTGGCCTAATGCCTTTGGGTATTTTTTAAATGTAAATGGCCAAGATATTTAAGTTTTTGAGGTTGAAAAACTGTGCACGCACTTTAACAACTTTTTCAAACATATTTAGTATGCATATTTACTGCACATGTGTATTATATGGCACACAGATTAAACTGAGATTACTTGGGAAAATATACAAACTCCTGTTCACAGCATAAAGTCTCATGCATTTTGATTTGCCTTTTTTTTCAACTCAAATGTCAAGTCAATGACTAAATAATGTCCAACTCAAGTCAGCGGTTCTCTAAGAACACTTAATTAGAAATCTCCGGCTCATACCCCACAACCCCTTTAACACACTCCACTGTGCCAAAGAAGAGCAACCCATGTTACCCAAAATGCAACACTCATCTCATAGATCTGCTCAGTTGATTGGGTATGGAATGAGGAAGAACCAAAATGGTACAGAAGACCACCTCCCTATTTCCTTCTTTCTGTAGGGCTATTAGGACTGTATGGTATTTGAACACATTCACCTGTGCTTATGTGCAGCAGCATCCATCTTTCTTTGGCATTTTGTTCGATCCCCAGGGCCTCCTATCAAAGGACAAAGTTGAACCCCTGTACAGTATCGCGGGAAAATATTTTGAGGCTTAAAGAAAATACATTATAACCTAATACTCTGTCCAGATAATTGAAAGCTAACTGTTATTACCTCATTTGAAAGTCATTTTTAACAATTAGTTTAGGAAAGTATTTTATAATTTTTCTTAGTCTTATACAAACTAAAATTTTCATGTAATCAATTAAATCTGGCAGCATAACATACGGCACTCATTAGACTTTGCTGCTTGCAATTCATGTACAATTTCTTCCTTATGGTGATTTGCAGGAGCTTTTAAACTCACACTAAGATGCTGGCAACATCTACCAAACATCTCAGACACATTGTCTCTCTGAACCTGAACTTTTTTAATGGTGGTTAAACATGTTGTCTGCTTTAGTTTCCTGTCTATCTTCATCATAAGCCAGCACCTGTTTCCAATAAATTATACACAGAGCTGTATCAGCAACACCTTGGCAACAGCTGCCCCCCTTAAAAGCAGAATGCCCTTGAGGACAATACACCTGTGAACACATACAGTGTTTATTTAGCTGAAAGCCAAAACTTCAAGTTACATAAAGCAATTATCTAAAGCCTAATGTATGCCCATTATTAACACAAAATAACCTTGTTCTTAAAAACCAATAAAAATCTATTTAAAGGATTTTTCCAAATCCCACTGAAACTTGTATAAGGGCAGCAGACCTGCTATTAGCCTAGGACTTAAGAAGTCTAATGGGGGTTAGTGGGGAGGTTGTGTGTGTTGTTACAATATAATATTCTTAGTTCATATTCAAAATTCAGTTCATGGGCATACAGATGCGGGCATACAAGCAAATGCCTCAAAATTATTGAGTACAAAGTTTTCTTTTAAGCAGTCTTGCTAAAAGCAGCATGTCTGTTGAGAACCTAAAGATTGAGAGGTATTTGATATTTCAGTTTCCATTAAAATATGGTAACAGTTCATGTGGGATACCTTTATTTGACTAGTCTACCTTTAATTTAGGACTCATTACCTAGTGGCAGTCCCCTTAGGTAATAGAATACAGAATAGGAAAGGCATAAAATGACACACTATGTTGTTTGCAGTATCCAAGTTTGATTAACATGGAAACAAAGTTAGACACTGTCTGAGCATACAAACGTTCCTACCACATTTCCATGAAACTTCCAGCCAAATGTACATAGTACAATTCTTACAGTACTTGGCCCATGAATATTTCAAGTAAGCAAAAAAATTCCCCCAAAACCTCTAATCGTACATTTTATTCACCATTTCCAAAGTTAGTGATACACGAGTGCAGCTATTTATTGTCTCCTCTGCATTAAAACCTCATAAAACAGTAGTGACTTTTCCTTTGAGTTTCTAATACTTTAATCCCTTTCTGATGCTTCTTGTTGACATTTAACTGATCAGCTCATACTTGTTTAGGTGAAAATGTGTTTTAACACTTCTGTTTGGCTGGACCAAATGCTATAGAAGTTAACTGCTAATGAGTATTACAGTTTCCAAGTTCATTAGTGTCACTGTCTGCCCATATACGCTACAAGGTAAATATGACACCTATAGTTTCCTAGCTATTTAAGATTATAGTTATCATCATCCATAGTAAATGAAATTCATTCATAGCTTTCTACCAATGGTTTTCATTTTGGAACAACAGTGGATAACGGTCTGTGAGAGATCTTTATTGTTGAAAAAGGAAGGTTTTTCAAATATTATGGCTTCATAATCTGCTTCCTGTCCCCACATCATGAATCCAAATAAATCTAATGCATTTAGGATGTTTTGTTCTTATCAGTTGATGAACTGTATTAGCAATCTCATTGTTTAGTGAACACTTAATAAGTACAACTATGCTCTGATTTCCTCCATTATGTTAATAGGTTAAATTTTAGGGATTCCAAGCCAAAGGCCATGAAATGATGGCAATGGTTCAGTCCCTGAAAGTCAACTGAGTGCTCTTGACAGACTGACTCCACTCCAAATTAACTTAGAAACCATTATCTTTGCCAAGTTTCACTGGGAGGAGTGCTAAATGAAAGAAGAATAATTTGGAAAAAGTGCATTTTCCTTTCCAAGCTAGTATCACATTGAGCTCTCCTCATCCAAATCTAAAACTTGAATTTCAATTTGTGAAGAAGGGACCCCACACATAATTGCATATCAATGTTTAGAGCAATGATTCTAGGTAAGAAGGAAATCTAGTTAAGGATAGAAAACAAGAACTAGTTCTTTTCCCCTGGAGTGTTTACCTTTATTAAAGGTCAGCAAATTTAGAAATGTGCTTTGCTCATTTACATGTGTATGGGAAATAAGTCACAAGTACAAGTTAGCACAGATAAGGTTTGCTATTTTTTAGATAAACAGCTTTTGGAATATTGAAAATGTATTTCAAAAACATTTTAAATCCTTATTGCTTTCCTTTAATCTTTGTCAGATTTCCCAATGGTGATGAAAGTATGCCAAGTCAAGATCTAGTGCTGTTAATGAAATGGGACCTAGCCTTGTGGTTATTTGAAATAACTGTGATAATGAATTCATCCATTAATTTCTTTCCTGTTTCCTTACACATGCAATATTAAACCAAGATGTTAAACTATTGAATATAGAATTCCCTGTTTCCAAAAGGGTACTTTTAAGCTTTCATTAGAAACTTTACATATTATACTCCTTATTCCTCAATCAAACCTAGTGTGTGCTCACAATGTACATCACATGAGTTCATCTTTGGAATCAGCACAGAGATTCATTCAAAATAATCCATGAAGGTCATCAGAGGTCATCAAATGCAGTCATTTTCAATTCATTCATTCAATCATATTTATTGAGCAATTACTGTGTGCAGAGCACTGTACTAAGAGCTTGGGAAGTACAAGTTGGCAACATATGGAGACGGTCCCTACCCAACAGCGGGCTCACAGTCTAGAAGGCGGAGACAGACAACAAAACAAAACATATTGACAAAATAAAATAAAGAGAATAGTAAATATGTACAAGTAAAATAGAGTAATAAATCTGTACAAACATATATACAGGTGCTGTGGGGAGGGGAAGGAGGTAGGGCAGGGGGGATGGGGAGGGGGAGGAGGGGGAGAGGAAGGAGGGGGCTCAGTCTGGGAAGGCCTCCTGGAGGAGGTGAGCTCTCAGTAGGGCTTTGAAGGGAGAAAGAGAGCTAGCTTGGTGGATGTGAGGAGGGAGGGCATTCCAGGCCAGTGGGAGGACGTGAGCCGGGTGTCGACGGCGGGACAGGCGAGAGTGAGGCACAGTGAGGAGGTTAGCAGCAGTGGAGAAGAGGGTGTGGGCTGGCCTGTAGAAGGAAAGACGGGAGGTGAGGTAGGAGGGGGCAAGGTGATGGAGAGCCCTGAAGTCGAGAGAGAGGAGTTTTTGCCTGATACATAGGTTGACTGGTAGCCACTGGAGATTTTTGAGGAGGGGAGTAACATGCCCAGAGCGTTTCTGCGCAAAGGTGATCCAGGCAGCAGTGTAAAGTATAGATTGGAGTGGGGAGAGACAGGAGAATGGGAGATCAGAGAGGAGGCTGATGCAGTAATCCAGTCGGGATAGGATGAGAGACTGAACCAGCAGGGTAGCAGTTTGGATGGAGAGGAAAGGGTGGATCTTGGCGATGTTGTGGAAGTGAGACCGGCAGGTTTTGGTGATGGATTGGATGTGAGAGGTGAATGAGAGACTGGAATCGAGGATGACACCAAGATTGCGGGCTTGTGAGATGGGAAGGATAGTAGTGCTGTCAACAGTGATGGGAAAGTCAGGGAGAGGGCAGGGATTGGGAGGGAATATAAGGAGTTCAGTCTTGGACATATTGAGTTTTAGATGGCAGGCAGACATATATATGGAGATGTCTTGAAGGCAGGAGGAGACACGAGCCTGAAGGGAGGGAGAGAGAGCAGGGGCAGAGATGTAGATTTGGGTGTCATCAGCGTAGAGATGATAGTTGAAGCCATTGGAACGAATGAGTTCACCAGGGGAGTGAGTGTAGATAGAGAACAGAAGGGGATCAAGAACTGACCCTTGATGAACCCCTACAGTAAGGGGATGGGAGGGGGAGGAGGAGCCCATAAAAGAGACTGAGAATGAATGGCCTGAGGGAAAAGAGGAGAACCAGGAGAGGACAGAGTCTGTGAAGCCAAGGTTGGATAGTGTGTTGAGGAGAAGGGGGTGGTCCACAGTGTCGAAGGCAGCCGAGAGGTCGGGGAGGATTAGGATAGAGTATGAGCCGTTGGAGTTGGCAAGCAGGAGGTCATTGGTGACCTTTGAGAGGGCAGTTTCAGTGGAATGTAGGGGACAGAAGCCAGATTGGAGGGGGTCGAGGAGGGAGTTGGCATTGAGGAATTCAAGGCAGCTCATGTAGATGACTCATTCAAGGAGTTTGGAAAGGAATGGTAGAAGGGAGATAGGGCGATAACTAGAAGGGGAGGTGGGGTCAAGAGAGGGTTTTTTTAGGATGGGGGAGACGTGGGCATGTTTGAAGGCAGAGGGGAAGGAACCAGTGGAGAGTGAGCAATTGAAGATGGAAGTTAAGGAGGTGAGGAGGGACGGAGTGAGAGATTTCATAAGATAAGAGGGAATGGGGTCAGAAGCACAGGTGGCCGGAGTAGCACTTGAGAGAAGGGAGGAGATCTCATCTGAGGATACTGCTGGGAAGGATGGGAGAGTAGCAGAGAGGGTTGAGAGCCGGGGGATTGGAGAAGGGGGAGGACTGACTTTGGGGAGCTCAGACCTGATGGAGTTAATTTTACTAATGAAGTTAATTTTACTAATGAAGTTAATTTTACTAATTTTAAATCTGAAGTGTCTCACAATGAGAAATATAAACTTGCCTGCCTCTTTTGGGCAGGGAATGTGTCTACCAGCCCTGTTATATTCTACTTCCTCAAGAGATTATTACAGTGCTCTGCATGCAGTAAGCACTCAATAAGTACAATTGGTTGATTGAGTACTCTTCTTGTTCCTTTGCTCCTGCTACCGAGCCCTGTTCTTGCCCCTCCTATGGCCTAGTTTTCTAACTAGGTGCCATCTTGGATCCATCTCTGAACCAATCAGAATGGTTGGCAGTGACCCAGATGGAGACAATATCTATTGTGCATATTTAGATTTAGAGATATATGTTGTCTAACCTTGAACAGGTCCCTAAGACAACCCACAGAACATGGCGATTGAAGAATCTATTTATGCTAGGTGGAGCGCTCTTTTTTTTTTCATCTTGAAGATTCAGGTTTAAATAGGTCCCTTATCCACTGTCAATATCCAAGTGCCTTTACAGAGCTACCTTAGCAGTGTTCTAATACAGTTTCTACTACTGAACATAAGTGGATAAAAATAACAACTTCTTGGGTATGAATATTATAGGATGCTGTGTTATTTCTCCTGCTTATGAATTACATTAAAAAATTGATCCCTTCCCAATTGGCTGACCTTTGCACAGTAAGCATTTCTATAGCTCAGTAATGAATTTGTGCCTATCTTCTTTTGCAAAAGTCATATGGTCTTAAGCAAGAGAAACAGGAATGCTTTTTTTAATCAATTTTTATTTTGTTGCTTAATCAGAAAAAACCCAAGCCCACTGAAAGTGCTTTTATGGAAAACTGGAATTAAAGGTCCTGGTTTATAAAACCAATCTTGCTTGTGTAGGATTTGGTTTCAACCCATTTTGAACTACAATTTCATTGTTTAAAAATGCACACCTGCACAGCTCCAGTTATGGTAAAGACATTTATTAGCAAAAGAATGTCTGGGCAGTTTCTAGAAACCTTACATAAAACTTGTTTTTTTACATTAGGAATCAGATTCCCTTAGTGTACCATATCTCACCCTAACTTCCAACCCTATGTTCAAGACAGTTAGCAAAGAAACTATGGGAAGAAAGAGATTTAGAAGTATAACTCGTGGATAAGGCCATGAAGAATGTTCTCCAAAGAGGAGAAACAAATGAGCAAAATTTCCTCCAATGTGAAAATTCTTCCTGGAAGTGGTAGACATTTAAGCAGTTGCTGTTACATTTTCTGGCATCTAGGGAGCAGTTTTACAGTCATGACTAATGTGGTTACTTAGGGCTCAGGTGGGTACTGAGCCCACCTTTGTTGACCTGAAAATGACAGGCGTATATTACAGCACACAGGTTATGCCAGGTAATGTAATAACAATTCATACAGAGCTTTTTGCGGAAATCCACAAAACTCACTGTATTGGTCCCTAGGTTGATCACCAATCTGCGCCCTTTCTCCATTGCATTTCCCTCCCAGGGCCCAGTTTGTGGGGAGCTCTGCTTCTGAAATGTGGGGCTTGGCAACAGGAGCTAGGGCAAAGGAAATGAAAGCCACCCATGCCATACCAGTACTAGAAAGGGGACAAACCAGCTACAATGTAGGCTACCTGGGTGTAAACCCAACAATCAGATCTAGTTATGAGCCTGTCATCAGTGGCAATGGATCACTCACTAGCTAGTTGGTGGACAAATAGGATTGCTTTACTGATTAGGTGAAGGAGGGAATTGTTCCAGTCTTCTGACTTCCAGGGTGTTTTCCTGTGGTCCTACCACACATACTTCCTTGTTCTCCCCAGTTTCCGCTCTTACCCCTACCACAGCTACTGTTATCTCTAGAAATAGCCCTGTCTGGGTTGGCAAGGGGAGAATATGCATGTGTGCTGAGGTTCAGGAGGGAGTGAATGTGGAAGCAGGGTTGCACAGGTATTCTGAGGACAATGAAAAAGGGTGAAATTGGTTTGGCACTTCCCTGGATTCCACTACCCAGAGTCTTCATTTGGCCTGTGTGCTCGATTATGAAAACAGGCAGTTGAGGGCCATTGACAAATTTCATGTTGCAGGGATTGTTGTTCCCAGATTTTAAGGATCTATAAAGTATGAAGTGAACTGAGTACATTTTGTAAACATACACACACACACACACACACACACACACACACACATACATATAAGTATATACATAATTTAATATGCCAATGTATGGAGTCTGATTTATTCAAAATATTAGGAAATATATTCTATTTGCTAAGAACATTTTATTCTACAGGGACCTTTTAAAATAAGCTTTAGTCTTTTATAAATAATTTCAATGCTATTTTCTTGGTTGTGAATATAAGTAGAATGTTGTATATGGGTGGGTTATGTACAATAGCAATGGAAGATAGCTGCTTATTCAAAAGTAAAAGGTTTCCAAAATGAACTTGATCCTACTGATGAAATTCTACCACATGAACCCGTTCAGGCCATTGGGCTCCATTTTCCAATGAGGTAAATAGTAGTCTAATGACCTGAAATATTTGACACAGTTCTCATATGCGAGTAATTTATTTTTCAGTCACTGATACGATCAGACCTGATCTGAGAACTGCCTAGAAATAATCCCTTATTTCCTTAATAAAACAAATTGGTCAATTATTAGCAGTAGTGCTCTGTTGCATTTTGATTTTCATTCCATTTGCCCTCAAGATATCTATGCATTTAGAAAGACATAGTTTAGAAGATAACTCAAAGTCTTTTCTAGTCCACCCTCATTGGAAAAAATGACAGAGGAATAGCCTTGATGCAGCAGAAGTAGATGGAATGGGAGATGTTGGCTCTCCAAAGAACCCAAATTCCTACTTGAAGAATTCATATCTGATTGGTTTGGTGGGAATTCATGCCATTAGGGAATTTGGGTGGGCAGCCTTGGCTGGTTCAAGCTGAGGGCCCAGATAGCCTGAATCTCAGAAGGAAACACATGTTTAGGGAAACTTGGGAAAAAAGGGATTACCCTGTATACATAGCTGTAGCTATGTTCCTTGACACACCAACTGGGACACACACTTGATGTCATCACTACAAGTCACTGTAGTAGTAGGAATGGTATTTATAGAACATCTATGGGGTGCAGTACATGTACTAAGGCTCTTGGGAGAGATGACAGAAGCACAGGACCCAATTTCTGCTCACAAGGAACTTGCAGTCTCACTGGGAAGATAAGCATATAGCTATCTGATATATACATAAATGTGAGAATGGACATAAAATAAAATACATAAGTGCAAGAGGCAGCTGAAGGGTTGGAATGAATCTGGGTCCTGATATTTCAAACTTAACCATGTCCAAAACAGAATTCCTCATCTTTCCTCGCAAACCCTGTCCCCTGTCCTGTCTTACCCATCACTGTAAACACCACCACCGTCCTTCCTGTCTCTAAAGTCCATAAACTCGGCATTATTCTCTACTCATCTCGGTCATTCAACCCACATATTCAACTTTTCACCAAATCCTGTCAGTTCCATCTTCACGACATCACTAAACTCTGCCTTTTTTTCTCTATCTAAACTGCTACTACACTGACCCAAGCACTTATCCTATCCTACCTCGATTACTGCATCAGTCTCTGCTGGCCTCTCTGCCTCCTGTCTCTCCTAACTCCAGTCTTTACTTCATCCTCTGCTGCCTGGATACTTTTGTTAAAAAAATGTACATCCATAGCTCCCCATTTCTCAAGAACTTCCAGTGGTTACTCATTCACCTCCACATCAAATAGAAACTCCTCACCAGTGGGCTTAAAGCACTCAGTCATCTCACCCTCTCCTACATTACCTCCCTGATTTTCTACTACAACCCATCCTGCACACAGCACTCCTCCAACACCAAGTTATTCATTGTACTCTGATCTTGTCTATTTTGCTGCTGACCCCTTGCCCATGTCCTCCCTCTGGCCTACAACTCCTTTTCTCTTTATATATGAAAGGCCACCACTCCCCCCCGCCACCTTCAAAGCCTTATAGAGAAGCAGCGTGGCCTACTGGAAATAGCACAGGCTTGGGAGTCTGAAGGACCTGGGTTCTATTCCAGGCTTTGCCTTGTATCTGCTGTGTGACCTTGGGCAAGTCACTTACCTTCTCTGAGCCTCAGGTACCTCATCTGTAAAATGGGGATTAAGACTGTGAGCCCCATATGGGACAGGGACAGTGTCTGACCCATCTACTTTGTATCTACCCCAGTGCTTGGAACAGTGCTTGGCACATAGTAGGCATTTAACAAATCCCTAAGTCCTTATTTGCCCTACTCTCCCTTCTGCATTGCCTTGGCACTTGGATCAGTAGTCTATTCATGCTTGAAATTCACTCCACCTTCAGCACTACAGCACTTATGTTCATACCATAATTTATTTTAATTTAAATATCTTATTTAACTTACATATCCAATATTTATTTTAATCCCATTCTAAACTGCAAGCTCCTCGTGGGCAGGGAAGCTCCTCGTCTACCAAGTCTGTTATACTGTACTCTCCTAAGAGTTCTGCATGCAGTACATGCTCAGTAAATAAAATTTATTTATTGATTGATAGGAGTTCCAGGCACTGCAGAGAAGGGTCAGAGTCAGACAAGATACGAGTAAGGTAATGCTAGGATATTGGCTTGGGTGGTGCAAAGAGAATGCATAGTAAAATAGGGCATGGGGAGGGCTAATAAATGAGGTGGAAAGAGCTGGTGGGAGCCTTAAAACTGATTTCTAACCACACCAACTTTGAAATATCAACTTCCTAATCTGTCACCTCTCACAAAACTGTTTCCCCTTCATTCATAGATTTCCGATCCCTGGATTCCCACTCCTCTGGCCCCCAGCTGTCATGTCTCACCTGGACTCCTTTCCTTTCTTTCTTTCTTTCTCTTGTTACAAACGTTCACACCCCTGACACTGAAAACTCAAGTCTTTCAACTCCTCTTCCCTACATCAATCTCAGTCCTTCAACCTCAAGGCTTGGATTCATTCAATTCAAAAGTATTTATTGAGTGATTACTGTGTGCAAAGCACTGTACTAAGCACTTGGAATGTCCTTTTAGTATATTTCCTCAGTTCCCACACTTGTGTTGCAGAAGATTGGTGGTAGAAATTCAGGAACCAGGAGACTGTAAACCCACCGTGTGCAGAGAACATGTCTACCAACTCTGTTATATTGTACTCTCCCAGGAGTTTAGTAGAGTGCTCTGCACACAGTAAGCACTCAGTAAACACTATTGATTAAAACACTGTTGCTGTTTTAAATTCATTTGCTATAACTCTGCCCACTCTTCTCCTCAGCAACACTATTTCTTCTCCCTTATTGACTCCCATGTCCACTGCCCACACCAATTATTCTAGAACATTAACTCCCTTCTGAAGCACCATTTGTCCTCTTCTCTTCCCTTACCTACTATTTTGTAATAAATTTGAAACTATCAGGTGCAAGCTCTTCAAACTTCCCTCCATCACTTCCCTTCCACCCCTACTCTCCCATCCTTTCCAGTTGTTTCTCAAGAGGAGCTTTTCCACTTGCTCACAAAATTTACCTTCTCTATCTGTGCTTCTGATTGCATCTCCTCTCTCACCTTGTCGGGTCTTATGCTGTCGAGTCATCTCTGACCCATAGCGACTTCATGGACACATCTCTCCCAGAGTGCCCCACCTCTATCTGCAATTGTTCTGGTAGTGGATCCAGAGAGTTTTCTTGGTAAAAATATGGAAGTCATTTACCATTGCCTCCTTCTGCGTAGTAAACTTGAGTCTCCACCCTCGACTCTCTTCCATGCCTCTGCTGCCCAGCATGGGTGAGTTCTGACTTGTAGCATGTTGCCTCCCACTAGCTAGCCACTGCCCAAGCTAGGAATTGAATGGATATGCCTCTCCTTGACTCTCCCTCCTGTAGTCGAGACTGGTAGAATACTGGAAACACTCCAGGTGTGACCCTGAGAGGGGGCACCTCCTCTCACTTTCTAAAAATACATACTGGTCCCCTTCTTCCCTCTTTAACCATCATTCGCAATTGCTCATTTGATGACTGCTCTTTCCCCTCTGACTTCAAGTCTCCTGCATAATAAAAAAGCCTTGACTGGATCCCACTATATGCTCCATCTATTTCTCCATTTCCCCTATTCCTTTCCAGTCTCCTCTAAACTCCTAATAGGTTATATATACTTGCTGCTTCCACTTTCTCTCCTCCAACATCCTTCTTCATCTACTACTATTTAATTTTCATCCCCATCACTCCACTGAGACTGCACTCTCCAAAGTCACCGATTACTTCCCCCTTGACAAACCTAGTGGTCCCAACTCAGTTCTCATTTTAGCTACATTTCACAACGCCAACATCCGCTCCCTGCCCCCCCGCCCCCCCCGCCCCTGGCTTCTGAAGCCTGACTATGCTTCCAACTATGTTATGGAACTATCCTTGACTTATCCTGATTCTTTCAACTCTTACAGCCAGTCTGTCTCTAAAATCCTATCAATTTTTCCTCCACAGTATTTTTTCCATCCTATCCCTTCCTCTCCATTCAAATGATAGCAGCCCTGGTCTAGGCTCTTGACGTATTCTAGCTAGACTACTGTATTAGTGTCCTCACTGGTCTCCCTCTCCAGAGAAGCAGCATGGCCTGATGGACAGAGCACAGAATCCTGGGACTCAGAAGGACATGAGTTCTAATCCCAGCTCTGCCACTTGTCTGCTGTGTGACCTTGGGTAGGTTGCTTAACTTCTCTGAGCCTCAGGTACCTCATCTGTAAAATGGGGATTAAGACTGTGAACCCCATGTGGGACAGGAACTATGTCCAAACTGATTACTTTGTATCTGCACCTGTCGTTAGAACAGTGGCTGGCAAGTAGTAAGCACTAACAAATACCACTAAAAAATCTCTTCCCTCTCCAATCTTCTGATCAGATTCTCTTTCTAAAACATCATTCCACAAGCATCTCTTCTCACTTCACAAACCTTCAGTAGTTACTGTTACTTTACCTTCCTCAGGCTTGGGCTCCATAGCAGAGAGGTGAGCCCCAGGGTGCTTCCACTGTGGAGCTCCATGTATAGAATCTTTGCTGCCGCAGGGTGTTCCTGGGCTGCCTTGACAGTTTTTCCCTGCTCCCTTTCCTCCCCTGATCCAAACCACAGTCTGAGTAGAGCTCCATGGTGTGGATAGGAAGAATCAAGCCCCTTTGTCATCACTGCAGTCCCACGATGAGCCCTGCAGCACATAGAGAGGACTCCAAGCTGCCAGTGCTGTGAAACCAATACCACCCCCTCCTCTTCTTGTCCCCTCGCACCTGTGGCATACCCTGAGAGCCTCTGCTGCTGCCACTAGAGGAGAATCTCTCCAGTTGCAGGTGCTTCCGTGGCCAGAGTGCAGCACCCACTACCCGCTACCAGTCCCAGGGCCCCTTCCCACAAACACCCCAACACCACAGACCATGGTGTGACCCCCAGCCCCTGCCCCAGAGTGTAGCGCTTAGCATCTCCTGGAGCCACTGCTGCCACAGGATACCTCTAACCCCTGACCTTTGAGATTGAATTTAGCGTCCTATATTTCTCCAATTCCTTGGCATTTTGGGGTGCCTCCCTGCTTACTCCCAGGCCACGTGACTCTGAGATGATGCATCAGGCTACAAGGTGGAGATCAATGGACCACTGGAGGAGGGACTAAGACCAGTGAACTGTACCAGTTCAGTTGGAGACCTAGGGATGCCAAATTCATGCTCAACCATCAGCAAGGAGCCTACAAAACCCTACTGACAGCATGGGGACTCATGAGCGTTCATGTCAGGGAAGTATTGTCGGCAGGGCTAAGGGACACTGACTGTCTCAGCTAGGGGCAGTCTTATGTAAATAAGCAGATGTGATAAAAACTCACCCCTTTAAGTAACCCCCAGCTCAGTACTTGGACCAGAGGCCATGTGTTGAGGCCTTCCTAGGAGGGCGTGGAATCAAAGGTGCCTGACTTGGAAAGAGCTCCTGTCTCTGGTTCTAATCCCTGCTCCATTACTTGTCTGCTGTGTGACCTTGGGTAAGTCACTTCACTTCTCTGTGCCTCAGTTACCTCATCTGTAAAATGGGAATTGAGACTGTGAGCCCCCATGTAGGACAGGGACTATGTCCAACCTGTTTAGCTTGTACCTACCCCAGTGCTTAGCACAGTGCCTGGCATATAATAAACTTTTAATGAATGTTATTATTATTATTATTATTATTGTTATTACTAGTACATCTCTCCAGAAGTGGAAGTGTTCTTCTCTAATGCAACAGAAGGTCCTTACCATTGCTTTTAAGGCACTTCATCCGTTCACACCCCTTTACCTATCCACTCTCTTCCCCTATTACATCCAATTCATACTATCTTTCCAACCAATACCACCTTCTCACTGTGCCCGTTCCATAGTCTCCTGCCTCTAATCTCTCTACTTTTCCTGAAATTTGTACCCCTTTCAAATACCTCTGCTCTCCTTGGTTTAAAGCCATTCTGAATTCCTACTTTTCCAGGAAGGGTTCCCTGAGGGTTCCTCCGAAGTATCATCTCAGCAGTTTTGCACAATTTTTTTCACTTTTATACTTATAATAATAATAATTATGGCATTTGTTAAGCACTTACTATGTGCCAAACACTGTTCTATGCCCTGGGGTAGATACAAGGTAATCAGGTTGTCCCACGTGGGGCTCACAGTCTTAATCCCCATTTTACAGATGAGGGAACTGAGGCACAGAGAAGTTAAGTGACTTACTCAAGGTCACACAACAGACAAATGGCAGAGCTGGGATTAGAACCCATGACCTCTGACTTCCAAGCCCGGGTTCTTTCCACTAAGCCATGCTGCTTCTATCCAAATATGTACTCTGCCAGGTAAGTACTTCTTCCTCCTATCTGTCAATTATTATATGCCTGTACCACTGTTAGGTTGTAAACTTCTTGTTGGCAGGAATCGTGTCTCCTACATCTATTGTACTTACCTAAGTGATGATGATGATGGCAATTTGTCAGCTGTGTGACTTTGGGTAAGTCACTTAACTTCTCTGTGCCTCAGTTACCTCATCTGTAAAATGGGGGATTAAGTCTGTGAGCCCCCCGTGGGACAACTTGATGACCTTGTAACCTCCCCAGTGCTTAGAACAGTGCTTTGCACATAGTAAGCACTTAATAAATGCCATTATTATCATTATTTATTAAGTGCTTATTATGTGCAAGCACTGTTCTAAGTACTGGAGAGGTTACAAGGAGATCAGCTTGTCCCACGGGAGGCTCACAGTTTTAACCCCCATTTTACGGATGAGGTAACTGAGGCACAGAGAAGTTAAGTAACTTGCCCAAAGCCACACAGCTTAAATTGGTGGAGCCAGGATTTGAATCCATGACCTCTGACTCCAAAGCCCATGCTCTTTCCACTGAGCCATGGTGCTTCTCTTAGCGCTTAATACAGTGCTCTACAAAGAGTAGGTGCTCAATAAATGCCTTTGATTGATTGATTCCTAGATCTGTATATTGACATCTAGGAGGATTCAATAGGCATTTTTACTCTAGAGGAGTGCTTGGCAACATCTGTTTTGACATGTTACTCAAATAGTTAAGGCTTATTATTTTACTTCAATATCAATCAATCGTATTTATTGAGTGCTTACTGTGTGCAGGGCACTGTACTAAGCACCTGGGAGAGTACAGTATAACCGAGTTGGTAGACAAGTTCCCTGACCACGGCGAGTTTACAGTCTAGGAGATTAATTTACAGTCTAGAGGACTTCAGTAAAATAATTCAACCAGAGTCATGAATGGGTTTCATTCCCCTTGATTTACAGACTTGGCATTTCAAATTCTTAATACAAAATTTAGCATCAAAATTGATCCAATCGATTTGCCACTGTCCCTTCACAGAAGAAAAGCTGTTTTATATTGATTCTTAGTCCAGAGCAGCTAATTTGGATTTATCTGTCATCACCAAAGACCCCACATAAAATAATTTACACATTCTGAGCTCCATCCCTGAAGGGGAATGTTCATTAGTTGATAGAAAGTGCCATGCCATGTGGATCATGGGGCACAACTAAGATGTTGACTTCAAGAAGTCCTAAGTCTGAACAATTGAGTCAACTGCCTTGAATGGCCATTCCAGTTGACAGAGAGCATAAAAGAATACAGCGGTATGAAGGAGCCAACATGGAAGTAAACAATACGCATGAATTACCCCGAGAATATTTGAGCTAGATGTGGAAGCTGAGAACAAGAGCAGTGGTGGTGGTGAAATTAAAATCAAAGACAGTTCCTCAAGGTATCCCCATAAAGGGGAATATTTTCTCCTAACGTTTTTTTTTTTTTGTTTAGCTGATTAGCGTCTTTCCATGATGCCAAAGAAATCGAGAAATTTCTTTTCTGAAGCTCTTGCCATCTGGACAGCCTTCCTGTGTCTGTTTCTCATCAAGTCACCATCTCTTTCTGAATCTTATCTTAAAACATATCTGTTCTCTCTTGTCTATGCCTCTTAACTTCTCTTTCCTTCTGTTTTTGGCATTATAACTGCATTTAATTTGTTCACCATAAGAAGTCTTTTCATCACAGTATTTCTAGAGAAGTTCTGACTTAATATTTATTTCTCTGACTTGGGTGCTATGAGGATGAATTGGTTAAGGTTTGTAAGGTGCTTTTGAAAAGAAAGAGCACATTAGAAATAACAATTTGTTATTCACTGTATTAGGTAAAGCAGAGTCTAGATAAAGTTGGAATGAAACTTGTCTACAAGGTTAGCCTCTAATACTATATTGTTCCCTATGTATTTAAAGGTAAAGAAACACATCATGCAAAGAATTAAAGGAAGAGCTAGAGAGAATACAGTGACCCAATAAATTCTATGTGAGTGTCAGTGAAAACTTGTGAAACATTCAAGATAGCTGGGGAGACAGACAGGCTTTGGCCATCCTATAAAATGTCAGTCTCATTTATCACATACACATTCTTTTAAAAAAATGAATGCCACCTTTTTTTTTTACTTCAAACCAGACTCTCAAAAAATGGGACATGTGCCTTATTCATGGTTATGAACTACATGGATAAATATGGTACTTATAATAATGAAATTTCCACCCTCTACTCTGAGGCTGTGTGTCAACAGATCAGCCAACACACATTCTGGAAAGAAATTGACTAGTTCATAAGGGCAGGCATATTCATTTCCAAACATGCAGGGTCAGATTACCTCCTTGGAGCAGGTCGGGCACATTTTCAGGAAGCCAGGCCACTGAGTGAAGGCTTCAGATTGTGGGCCTTTGAAGGGAGGGTTTTAACGAGGGCAAGTTTTCAAATAACCTATTTCACACTTTAAAAGGCAAACCAGCCTTTCAGAGTTTCAACTCTGACAAAAACCTTTAATAACTTTCCTTCCTACTTAGACTGTGAGTCCCATTTGGGACAGGGACTGTGTCCAATCTAATGAACTTTTATCTACCCCAGCAATTGGAACAGTGATTGATATTTAGTAAGTGCTTAATAAATACCATAACAACAACAATCATAACAATAATAATTATAATAATGATTTTCCCCAGTTAGTAAAATCATCCCTCCAGCCATCACTTTCTAGCCTCTCCGATTTTCTCCACATCCTCAGCAATACACCCCCTGTCATCATCTTTATAAATTCTTAAGTGCCTCCAACACCTCTAAACAGCAAACTTACCCCATTCCTCAAAAATTGTGATAACTAAATTTAACAGGCTACAAAAGCAAAGTAAGGGACCACAACCCAATTAGATTCTCCTGAATTGTTCTATTCCCTAATCTATAATAGCTAATAATTTTGTGGTATTCGCTATGTGCCAAGCACTATACCAACTGCTTCCATAGGATAATCAGGTCAGTCACAGTCCCTGTCCCACATGGGGCTCACACTTTAAATGGGTAGAGAGACTAGATATTTCATCCCCATTTTATAGATGAGGAAACTGATTCACAGATAAGTTAAGGAACTTGTCCAAGGTCACACATCAGGTAAGTGGCAGAGATGGAGTTAGAACCCAGGCATTTGATGTCCAGGCCCTGCATCCACTGCAGACTACGAGTTCTGTTAGTGTCAGATTTCTGTCTCTGCTTCCTCTTCTCAATCGTATTTCTTTTTTTCCTTTCTTCTTTACCTGCCATTTCATGCCTTCATGTTTTTTCCATGACCTTTCTTCCTGTTTCTCTTTCTGTCACTTTCTGCCTCTCTCTATCTTTGACTTTCTACTTGTTTTCTCTCCCCTTTTTTCTTTTTTCTACCTCTGCCTCCCCCTTTCTTTTTCTGTCTCTCCCTGTGTTTGCCTCTGTCTTCTCCATAGCCCTTTTTATTTCCTCCTCTCCCTTTCTCTCACACCTCCCTTACTTTCTCCAACTCTCCCTTTCCTCATTCTTCCTCTTTTACCTATTCATTTGAATCCCACCCTTCCCTCTTCCTCACCTCTCTTGCCCTCTTTCCTTCTCCAGCATACAGCTGTCCATGCCTGGGTCTCCCTTAGGCAATCTCGTTTATGCAGTAGAGTCCCCAAAACATGTTGGTTATTTCCATACTTATACCTTTGTATTCACTTACGAATCATTTAAATAAATTAACACCCCAAAAGTGTTCATATTTGCCAACAAGTGGTAGTGGAGAGGAAGATGCTTTGGGCCTGACCTAAAGAAACTGAATTCCACAAGACATGCCATGAGATGGGAGCTCAGAGACAAGGAGTGGTGCCTTGGAGACAAGGAAAGTGGGGAGCAGAAAGGAAGGTCTGTTCTGCAAAACAGACAAGGAGGGAACATTACTTTTGGGGTGGTATTCACCACTGCTGGTACATACTAAAAGTGTGCAGGCCTAAGTAAGAGTGGAGCACCCAGAATAATTTCAACCTTTCTGGTATATTCCAAAACCCTTCTGGAAGGGGAAAGCATGTGGTTCTCCTGGGTATTTTTATGTGCTGGATTTACTGACAGCCAAAAGGACTGCAGCAGAGGGCCAATGCTGTGCAATGACACTACAATCTGGATGAAGGAGTCTTGGTAACAGCTGCAGTCTTTGCTGCCACATTAGCCAGATGTTTTTCCAGATCCCTACTGGTGTTCTCCACCTCATAGAATGCCCTAAGTGGTTCTTCAATCAGAAAACTTCACCACTAATGGCATAACCACAACAGGAAGAACTGGGACGAGAATCCAGGTCTCCTGATGCTAGAGCCATGCTCTTTCGACTCGACCAACAGCAGGGCTAGGTAAACTACTGTTGCATCCTTGATGTTGTGTGGTATTTGTATGCCATTCAACATTGCCTGGGACCAGGTTGGTCTGGTGGACTGAAGGAGCATTCCCAAAGCCTAGCCACTTGCTCTAGCTATATTATTGCCCCAAGCCCTGCATCTTTACAGTTAGTCTGAGCAAGCCAGATAGGCCAGGCCAGTGGACAAATACCCAACAGGGAAATCCAATTCTGCTAACGTTGAAATCCAACCTGCCTTAGGAATGCTCCATCAATTTGTTTTCCCCTACCTTATTGAGGTGTGTTTGTCCAATAAAAACTTAATTGGTTGTTAATGACTCATTCCCAAATAGTCTCTTCCAATTTGTAGGCACTTCTGCCGTTCGAAGGTGTCGAGCGAATGGAAAATAGGTAATAACTTTAAAACTATAACAAAACCCTTTAGGTTACCTGCGTATCAGTAGTGATCATCCCCACTATTTACTTAAAGGGTACACAGTGTCTTTGTCTGGCTACCCTTAGCAGGGGTGGGGAGAATAATTCAGCTAAATAGTTAATGAGAAACATTTATTTTCACTGTCCATTACACCTTCACTTTTTCTTATGATTTCTTCCACTTTCTCTTTGTTGTCTTGCTTTTATATTTTTTTCCACCTTTCCGTTTTCTATTGACCTAAATTAAGCTTGGTTGGCGTTTCTTTTAAAGAAAACATGGGGTTTCTGGGTAGGTAGGTTTTTCCAAGCCCTCACTGCTCTAGTAAAATATTATATATGTGGGCACTGCAAACCAACATTATTTTTGTTGTAAAAACACCATTTGCATGTTCTAAGACACAAGTCCTCTGTGTAAGATCTTTTCACACATGTAAAAACAGCTGACATTTCATCACTTCCATAGAGCTAAAAGAAAAGGATTCTGGAACGGAAAGATCAGACCTATCCCAACAGCTTTGCTCCTCATCATTCTGCCTAATTCTTCCATTTCCAATCTTAACAGTGTATGGATGGTGGGCCAGCTCATTCTCTTTGTTGGTTGACAGCTTTAGAAGAAGTGTAGCCACTTCTTCTTGGAGTGCTTTGTACCTCCAGTTGCCCCAAGACCTAACAGGAGAAAAGAAGCCTTCCTTTATTCAGAAAGAGGGCCCATCCCACATACTCACTCCCAAGAAATTTTTCAGTTTTCAATCAATCAATCGATCAATTTCATTGATTGAGCTCTTACTGTGTGTAGAACACTGTACTAAGTGGTTGGGGAGGATACTGTAACAGTTGGTAGACATGATCCCTGCCACCACAAGCCTACAGACTAGAGGGGGAGACAGACATGATTATAAATAAATGAGTTATAGATATGTACACAAGTGCTGTGGGGCAGAGGGATAAGTGAATAAAGGGTACAAATCCAAGTGCAAGGGCGGTGCAGAAGGGAGTGGGGGAAGAGGAAATGGGGGCTTAGTCAGGGAAGGCCTCTTGGAGGAGATGTGCTTTTAATAAGGTTTTGAAAATGGGTTTTGGGTTTTGAAGAGACAGGACGTGGGCAAGAGGTCAGAGGCAAGATAGACAGGATGGAGGTATTGTGAGTAGTCTCGCATTAGAGTAGTTTTAAAGTTTCAACAACAACTACAAAAACTTTTCAATTTTCCACAGCTATTGTAATTACTGTTCATATTCTCTGCCACATTTCTGTCACCAATCACCTTTTCAACTTCATTTTCATAGAAGAGTTGTCATTACTTTTGAAAATGATTTTGCTGATGGTAAAATTGCACCTGTGGGGCAGAATATCTTTGAAAGAGAACTGCTTGCATATTTTTTCCATTAAAATACAGTAGTGTTCCTTTTTTGTCTTTTGTCATTTGGGTGACCACTGCTGAGATATCAATGGCTAGGAAGAGAAAGCTATGTCCTACCACCATCAAGACATGCAAGTATAACATGTAGATAATACAGGTGCAACTGTAGAAAAATAACATGTATGCCACTGTAATATGGGCATAGTGAGTGTACCCACAGGCAGATTGTTTAATTTCCTGATGCCTAAAAATACACTGTGGGCCGAATTGTCCAGATAGTTCAGTAAAAGAAAAATCAGGCTCCTTAATATTTAGTGTTAGTCTAGGGCTTATTATTATCCAAGTACATTTAATGAATGCTTGTTGATGATGGTTAATGTTGATATTATCAATATCATTGACAAGCAATGAGAGTATTTCTCAAGTCATCAGGTGATATTAAATAGGATGGGGTTCCTAAAAGTTTCAAGGACAATTTTCAGTGACCTTGATAAACCTGGTAAAATAGTATTTTTAAATAGGATGAAATTCAATATGGACAAGTGCAAACTAATACACTTTAGGACAAAAAGAATAAGAAAAGACTGGCTATTGCAAAAGTATATTTCATATTTGACCACAAGTTGACTATGAGTAGAACCATCATTAAAATGGTCAGTATGCTAAGAAAAATAAGACATGTGAGAGTCAAAGGGTAATTCTTCTATTATACTTTGCATTTAGCGAACTCTCATTGTAATTTATTTTCCATTTCTGATTAATGAATTTTGGAAAGGATATGATCAAACTGGAAGGCATATTATTTTGCCTCTTGGTCAATGTAATGACTCCTTTTCCCATTTAGATTGTAAGCTAATGATAGGCAGGGAATATGTCTACTAACTCTGTTATATTGTACTCTCCCAAGCACCTAGTACAGTGCTCTGCACATAAGCGCTAAAATACAGTTGATTGATTCCTAAATGCAAAGATACACACTTTCTGTATCACTTTCTCCAGCCAATTCGACTCCCTCATCCCTTGTCTACTCATCAGATGCCACGCTACCAACTTTGAGGGATGAACTACCTCCACTCTTTCACTCATGTATTATGACCTTTGCTACTATAAATGTATCCTTTCACGCTATACCAATGCCTTTTCATCATTACAATAACACTTCTTCATTGACAACCTCATCAATCACTTCAATAGAGGGTAAATAAATGTTAGATGTGGCTATTTTCTATTACCAATGACCTTGCGAACTACTTTGTTAACACGATAGAGGTCATCATATGTAAACTTCCGTCTTCACTTTCTCAGTGTTCTCAACCCACATCCACATTGCCTTCTTGACTCATAACAAAAAAGTAGGGTTTCTGCAAGGTTAAAATCTAGGTCTTGGGAGCTCTTTGAAGGAAGGGGCCATGCATTTGCTCCAACTTTACATGTGTTCTGCACACAATATGCACTGAATAAAGGTGGTCATTGATCATGATGAAGATGTCCACAGAAAAGCACAAAAAATGATAATGGAAAATAAGTCCCATGAGAAAGATTGAAGGAATTGGGGTTATTTTACCTGGTACAGTGGTGTCTAATTGCTTCCAAGGCTGTGAAGAATTTATTATGAGGGTAGTGACCAGCTGTTTTCCATGTCCTTTAAGTGGAAATGAAATTAATTTTCAATTAGCGTATGTTCAGTCAGGTACAAGAAAGAATTTGATAACACTGGAAAAGGTTACAAAAAAGGGTGTAGAAAATCTCCATCATGACTCTGGGACTTAGGAAGTTAACAGTGACATAGTACATAGTAAGTTGGTAAACAGATTTTCCTTTGAGGAATGAACCTGACCCACAGAGACAAGTGAGCCTTAATTCCATGCCTTTATCCCCACCCCAAAAACCACAGAGCAAATTTTCAGTTTTACAGTAGCTGGAGCTTTATTTCTAATGAGTGATATCAGGAGAAGCAGTGTATCCTAGTGAAAAGAGCGCGGGCCTGTAAGTCAGAAGACCTGGGTTCTAATACTGGCTCCACCACATATCTGCTGTGTGACCTTGGGCAAGTCACTTTACTTCTCTATTCCTCAGTTCCCTCATCTGCAAAACGGAGAATCAATACTTGGTCTCTCTCCTATTTAGACTGTGAGTCTCTTCTGGGACCTGATTATCTTGAATCTACCCCAGCGCTTAGAACAGAGCTTGTCACATAATAAGCACTTAATAAACACCACAATCATTTTTAACAGTGTGACACCTGCCTCAGGAGATATTGGTTTCCTAGGATTGTCACCAGGGGCAGATTTTTCATGTTGCCACCTATAGTCATGAAGCTAATTGCTGGCCTTAATTTCTTAATAATAATATTTTCAATATCTATAAAAGTATACTTACTGCATTATATACTTACCTTTGACCTTCACACATAAGACAATGTCTCACCTTCCTTTCAGCAAAGGAATTGATAACGTTGAAAATCAATAAGTCCCACACAATACATCCTCCTCAATCACTTTTGACTTTAGCAAACTTTCTATGCTGAGTATCACTCACATTTTTTCTTCCACCTCTCCTTAAGGAAAAAAATGAGGTGTTCAATACTACCTTTGTGTTGATCCCACTTCCACAATGTCAGAATCTTGATACTTTGGTTACTATATTGCCATCTACCTATGTAGTTTGGAAGACTCAATTGGAAGGCAATTACTCTCTCCCCCTTCAAAGCCTTATTGAAGGCACACCTCCAAGAGGCCTTCCCAGACTAAGCCTCACTTTTCCTGAGCCCACTGTTGGGTAGGGACTGTCTCTATATGTTGCCAATTTGTACTTCCCAAGCACTTAGTACAGTGCTCTGCACATAGTAAGCGCTCAATAAATACAATTGATGATCTCCCACTACCTTCTGTGTTGCCCTGACTTGCTCCCTTTGCTTTTCGCGCCTCCCAGCCCCACAGCACTTACGTACATATCTGTTAATTGTATTTATTTGTATTGATGTCTGTCTCCCCCCGCCTGGATTATAAGGGAATGTCACTGTTTATTGTTGTAACGAACTTACCCAAGTGCTTAGTACAGTGCTCTGCACACAGTAAACGGTCATTCACAATTGAATGAATGAATGAATGAATTTGTGCTACTGAAAAACATATGAACGGTCACATCATATTACTAATATTAAACTTCTTATTTAAATTTTTTTCTTTCCTGGAAAATAGCTGTGCAATTCCAAACCAGAGCCCATAAGCCCTTCTGGGAAACCCAAGGTGACTATCACAGTGTACCCCTATCCTTTACCTCACTGCTGATTTGTACTTCCCAAGTGCTTAGTACAGTTCTCTGTACAAAGTGCTCAATAAATACAATTGATTGAATGAATGAATGAATGGTGGCCCCTGAGACTCTTAGACCCCGGTTCTGCATGGTCAGATGGTGGAGTGACCATCTGGAGATCAGTAAGTGTCCAAACTGGACCTGCTTTGCATTATTTGGGCCAATGGAATGACATTATGGTTGCTAGGGTGGACTCTGAAGAGAGATTACCTCTGTCTACATAATAAAATTTCCCATAGATATTAGATTAGTACTCAGGTTTTCAATGGCCCATGTATACTCAGGTCAAAAATTTTTCAAAATGTTAAAATCGTCTCAAACATTTCTCTTCCCCAGTGTTTTGAGGGCTTGGCTCTATACAAAAGTGTCATTTGGGAAAATTCCACAGGAAGGAATTCATCCATTCAACAAGGCTATCACCAGTTTTGGATCTTTAATTTTATGACTTGCTTATCTCTAGCCTCCTTTTCCTACTGATACGTAATACTTGTTTAGAATAACAAGATGAATGATATGTCAAGAATTTAAAAATGTAAAATATAAACTCATACTTTTATCTTAATTGCTATCAATTTTTTCCTATTTATCCTCAACATTTCATAGCACTATAAATAATATCATTTTAGAGGCTTATGTGGGAGTAAAGATAATTTACTGAAGAAAATTTTATTTTCCAAGGCAGGCATTATTTTAATGGTATTTGTTAAGCACTCAGAGAAAGATTCTACCAACTCTGTTACATTGTATTCTCCCAAGAACATAGTACAGTGCTCTGCACACAGTAAGCACTCAATAAATATGATTGAATGAATACTATGTGCCAGGCACTGTTTGAAGCACTGGGGTAGAGACAAGCTAATCAGTTTGGACACAGTCCATGTCTCAGTCTTAATCCCCATTTTACAGATGAGGTAACCATGGCACAGAGGAGTTAAGTGATTTGCCCAAGGTCACATAGCAGACAATTCAGAGTCACGATTAGAACTCATGTCCTTCATACTTTGAGGCCTGTGCTTTATCCATACTGCATCTCTGCCACAGTTCTATGTCACAAATCAACTTTCCAATTTTCCAGAGCTGTGACACTTTAAGAAGTGTGCTTATAAGAAGCTAAAAACAAATAACTTCAAAAATGTTAAGGTAAAGTGATAGCCACTTGCTTCATGGTACAGGTCTTGGGATACTTTTGAAAGAAGGCCCTGTCTACTTTTATGGAATACCTAACATGGTTGTACTGAAATGAATTTTTTTTCATGAACCACATATTTTCGCATTCTACATAAACAACATTCTACCTATCTAAAATTGGGGGTAAATCAGCAACCACATGCCTGATAGTATAGGCTGGGGGGTATTTTAGAAAGAAAGCCCACTCTGCATGTATTTGCAATCAGATAAATGACTGAAATCCTAACATTTTCCACAGATTTTATGTATATAACTATATTATCCATCTTTCTGTCTACCTATCTGTCAGTCTATCTGCAGAGAAGCAGCATGGTGTAGTGGATAGAGCATGGACCTGGGACTCAGAAGGTCATGGTTTCGAATCCCAGCTCTGCCACCTGTCTGCTGTGTGACCTTGGACAAGTCAATTCACTTCTCTGGGACTCAGTTACCTCATCTGTAAAATGGGGATTGAGACTGTGAGACCCATGTAGGACAGGGATAGTGTCCACCCCAATTTGCTTGTATCCACCCTAGTGATTAGTACAGTGCCTGGCACATAGTAAGCACTTAACAAATACCATTATTATTATCATTATTACTGTTAATAAAAACTAATGCATCACATACACTTGCTTCCACATTGTTTCCAAAGAAAGATTTTACCTTACTAACCTGATGAATGCATCTCATATATAGCTTGTTTCATTTCAATCCTGAGTTTTGCTCTCTCAATCTTCATAATAATAATAATAATAATGATATTTGTTAAGCACTTACTATGTACCAAGCACTGTTCTAAGTGCTGGGGTAGCTGCAAGGTAATCAAGTTGTCTCACATGGGGCTCACAGTCTTAATCCCCATTTTATAGATGAGGTAACTGAGGCACAGAGAAGTTAAGTGGCTTGCCCAAGGTCACACAGAAGACAATTGGCAGAGCTGGAATTAGAACCCACGTCCTCTGACTCCCAAGACCATTCTCTTTCCACTAAGCCACACTGTTATGAAAACTCATCACGAGAAGAACTACCCCCGATTGCAATTTGTCAGACCGGTCTGTCTGGTGCCATCGTCTCCCCATAATCCTTTCTTATGTCACTTTGTTAGAGATTGAATTTCAGTATGTATTTAAATGATGTATTCTTCTCAGGTTGTGTTTGTGCACTTATTCTATTCACTATAGCACAGTTATTGATATTCAGTATGTTCACAAAGCTGTTTCACTGTGCACATTGATTTAGTGCCGGTCAGTTGACCGGGTCCCAAGACTTTGTTGGTAAACCTATCCTGCCAACTGATGGAGCTTGTGGTTCAAAGGTGACTTTGGTGAATTTGCTCAAGAAGCTGGATGTGTCTTTTGAAGTGCTCATGAAGATTGGTCACCACGGCCAGCTTTATATACTTTCAACTTGGTATGGAGCATGATGTTCTGCAATTGGTCAAAAGCTGTGTTGGCCTTTTTTATTGTTTTCTACCTTTTTATCTATTCATTTTTTAATAATAAACTGACTTGATAGTAGAATTCAGTGATAACACTGAGTTCTGGTTTGCCAATGATCATTTTCAGTTGTGTGTGGGTTTCCCAGGTGAAGGCTGGTTCACTACTCAGTTTTCTTCAGAGTTAATGTCTGTTATGTTCACAATATCTGCAAAATCATTCATAACAATAATAATAATAATGGCATTTGTTAAGTGCTTACTGTGTGCAAAGCACTGTTCTAAGTACAGGGGGGGATACAAGATGATTAGGTTGTCCCATGTGTAGCTCACAGTCTTAATCCCCATTTTACAGATGAGCTAACTGAGGCTCAGAGAAGACTTGCCCAAAGTCACACAGCTGACAAGTGGCAGAATCTGGATTAGAGCCCATGGCCTCACTTTCAAGCTCGGGTTCTTTCCACTGAGCCATACTGCTGCTCTCATTCTCTGATTCTGCTAATCAATTACACGTCTTGTGTATGTGGCTGAAGTGTTTAGTTGTCAGCATAGAGAAGTTCTTGGACGATTGACTGAGAGATATCTAATGATGTTCATTGCTGGAAGTATTTCCTGGTGACTTGGAAGCATATTCGGACTCAAGCTTTCAGATCCCTCATCTGGTCCTCAAACACGACAGCCTAGATTACGTTGAACAGTGTTCGGGTGGAAATGGGAAAGGGTCTCACAGCTTACCTTCAACTTTGACCTGACAAGGCATATCACTGTGGAGTACCATAAGAATGTTGGTAAATTTCAGAAGATAGCCCTATTTGCTTAACAATTTCCAGAATTTTGGTCTTTTGATGGTGTTGTATGCTTTACTTAAATCAATGAACACAGTATTCAGGTCATAATGCTACTCTACCATTTTTCCTATATTTTATGAGCTGCAAAGATCATATCTGCTGTGCTGAATTTTGATCTGATGGCTTATTGTAATTCAGGTACTGTGCAGTTTACTTTATTCTTCAATATTTTCTTGAGAAGGATTCTGGCTAAAATCTTTCTGGCAATGGAAAGCAAGGAGGCTCCCTCATAGTTTCCATTGTCAGCTCTGATGGTGATTATGGTGGCACCTTTGAAGTCTTTGACATTCCCATAGTGATCCATATGTTCAGGAAATTCTTATGCAGATGTTCAAGAAAAGGATGTCCCTCCCCCGGCCCCCCCTTACTTGTAGATTTCTGCAGGAATGTCATCAGATTGGGGTGCCTTAGCAGATTTCATGACTTTGACAAAGTTATTTCCTCAAAAATCAAAGATAAAGTCAGGCCATCACATTCTGGCCAGCTTTCTATGTCTCAAAATGCCTCTTTCTCAATTATGGAAGATTTGTTCAGGAGTTCATTGTGGTCTTCTTGCCATCTGCATAAGATTCACTCTGTTCTGTGATGAAAATAATTCCATCTGTTTTCTTGGGCAGTATTGTAGTAGTGTGTCTGGGTCTATAAAGCCCCATTAGTTATAAATAAAAGTCCTCAGTTTGGTGGCAGTCTGCATATCTCTGGTTCTTTTCCATTTGGGCATCATACATGTTTCTTAGGTTAATCTATATGTCCCACCACAGGATTTTGTAGGCCTCCATTTTGTTATCATCATGAGGTGTGGGAAGGTGTTGTTGATGTATTTCTTTCACTGCTGCAGACAGTTTTATTCTAAGATGTTGTTACTGATGGTATTTATTAAGTGCTTACTGTGTGCAGAGCACTGTACTAAGCACTTGGGAGAGTACAGTACAACAGGGTTGGTAGATATGGAGTAATCTACTGCACATTTCACTCCTCTAATACTAACCTTCTCACTGTGCCAGACCTTGTCTATCTCGCCACCGACCACTCGCACACGCCCTACCTCTGGCCTGGAATGCCCTCCCTTCCCAAATCCAACAGTTTACTCTCCCTCACCTTCAAAGCCTTATTGAAGGCACATCTCTTCCAAGAGGTCTTCCCTGACTAATCCCCCTTCTTTCTTCTCCCACTCCTTCCTGTGTCACCCTAACTTGCTCCCATTTTATCCCCCCTCCCAGCCCCACAGCACTTATGTACATATCTGTAATTTATTTATTTATATTAATGTCTGTCTCCTTCCCCCTCACCCCCTGCCAGACTGTGAACTCATTGTGGGCAGAGAATGAATCAAGTTTATTGTTGTATTTTACTCTCCCAATTGTTTAGTACAGTGCTGTGCATACCATAAGGGCTCAAAAAATACTACTGAATGAATGAATGAATCTTATCCATGTGCGGGTTGTGGCTGAAAAGACCCATTTCACATTGTGATCATATTAATATAGTTTGCTGAACTGATGTCTTTGTCCATTTGTATTTATAAACTACCTATGTTAGAGACTCCCCCATGGTGATCCACTCTTCCTAATGCTTCTTCTGTTCAATGTACCATCTCTCCTGAGTACCAGAGAAGCAGCGTGGCTCAGTGGAAAGAGCACGGGCTTGGGAGTCAGAGGTCATGGGTTCAAATCCTGGCTCCACCAACTGTCAGCTGTGTGACTTTGGGAAAATCACTTAACTTCTCTGTGCCTCAGTGACCTCATCTGTAAAACGGGGATGAAGACTGTGAGCCCCACGAGGGACAACTTGATCACCTTGTAACCTCCCCAGTGCTTAGAACAGTGCTTTGCACATAGTAAGCACTTAACAAATGCCATCATTATCCAGCGCTTAGAACAGTGCTTTGTGCATAGTAAGTGCTTAATAAATGCCATCCTTATTATAATTGTTATTACTGAAATCCAGGCCAGTGTGCTCGCTGCTATTTTCTCCCAGTAGCACACAAGCTCATTGTGGGCAGTTACATGTCTGTGTACTGTTATACTGTACTCTCCCAAGCGCTTAGTACAGTGCTCTGCACACAGTAAGCACTCAATAAATATGATTGAATGAATGAATGAAGTCTCCCAAGACCACAGCTATTTCCACACTGTTTAAGATTATGTGATTCAGAGTCCCCATACCACAGGGACAATGGAGGCTTCTTAAGAACCTGGGAGGCCCCTTTCTGTCCACCCACCATCACCTGGCAGGAGTAGAGTGTGGTCAGATACTGCAGTCACAGACGCTGGAAGTTCCCCATTAAAATACTGGGAAGCTTATGACAGCTTAGGCCCAGGACTGTCCTGCCTGCAATAGTCAGGAACCCAAGAGCTATTCTCTCCTTGCTGTTCAGTACTGCTGCACTTCGCTGTTGTTGTTGCTTTTGCTATATTTACCCCATCTTTTTACCCTTGTGTGTCTGTTTGGTCCCTCACCCTTTAGATTGTAAGTAGGCTACTGGGAAGATTAGTCCAAACCACCAAAGATTACTCGATGAAAATCATTCAGAGATTACACTTGCAGCAAAACAGATAATGCATCAATGACACAGTGTGGCACCTTAATATTCGGACAAAAGAGAGGGTCATGCATGACAAGGGTTGATTTGCCAAAGCTGAAGAAATGCAAGACTATGTTGTCCATCACCAAAACAAGGACTTCTATACATTGTATCCATGTACATGCTATCTCTGTACCTCTGTAGAGTGAAGGTGGTTCCAGTTTTGCCACAGGTAAACAGGAAATTTTCCATAGATAGCAATGTTTAATTTTCTCCTGAATGCAGATTCTACTATTGGAGAGGAGGCCTCAGAAGGAAAACAAGGCTTGCAACATATGAAGACGGGGTACTCGTTTTAATTATTGAAGAAATAAGAAGTGTAATATCGATTTAGTCCACAGCATGGCACAGCGGGCATAATCCTCAATACACATCAGCTACAGGAAAAGGGCAGAGATCAACCCCAAGTCTTCCGCCTTATTTTAACAAAGCACTTGACACCATCAATGTCTTGTCTTGGCCGTCGAATCATCTCCGACCCATAGCGACTCCATGGACACATCTATCCCAGGATACCCCACCTCCACCTGTAATTGTTCTGCTAGTGTATCCATAGAGTTTTCTTGGTAAAAATATGGAGGCGGTTTACCATTGCCTCCTTCCACACAGTAAACTTGAGTCTCCGCCCTCGACTCTCTCCCATGCTGCTGCTGCCCAGCAAAAGGTGAGTTTGTAGCAGGTTGCTGTCCACTCACTAGCCACTGGCCAAGCTAGGAATGGAATGGGTAGGCCTCTGCTTGACTCTCCCTCCCATAGTCGAGACTGGTAGAGTACTGGAAACTCTCCGGATGCGACCCTAAGAGGGACACCATCAATATATTTGATAATTAATTGGTAAATTTAGTTTCCCTGAGAAATTTATCAAGACTCTGAGATTGCTTCATGATGGCAAGGTTGTTTGTGTCATAGTTAGGGATGCTCTGTTTCCATCTTTTACCATCTTCAATGGAATAAAGCAAGACTGTATGGAAGGTTCAGTCTGTTCAATTATTTCTATACAACCATGCTGGAAGAAGGAATTAGGAACCTAGATCCTAGTGCCAATCAAACAGATCAATTAGAGAAGCAGTGTGGCTCAGTGGAAAGAACATGAGATTTGGAGTCAGAGGTCATGGGTTCAAATCCCGGCTCCACCAACTGCCAGCTGTGTGACTTTGGGCAAGTCACTTAACTTCTCTGTGACTCAGTTACCTCATCTGTAATATGGGGATTAAGACTGTGAGCCCCCCCATTGGACAACCTGATCACCTTGTTACCTCCCCAGTGCTTAGAACAGTGCTTTGCACACAGTAAGCACTTAATGAATGCTATTATTATTATTATTATCAATCAAGCAATACTTGCACAGGTACTTCCTCACCACCTGAGGAATTATCTTCAGCTGTGAAGGAAAGCTGTTATATAAAATCACATCTAGATGTTGCAGTCTACATAAAAATCATTCTGTGGTGAGAGAATCTCAGTGCTCCCCATCTTTTAAAGAAGTGGAAAATGCAGATGGAAGTTTGACTCCAAATCTGAGTTCCAAGCTGTCCCTGTGTTTACACATTAGCCACCTCTATCACCCAAGACTACTTTGACTACTGTGTCATTTCAAAATTCAACTAAAGCACTCCAGGTATACTGCCTCCTATTCCTCACTGAGAGCAGACTGTCCCTCCATCAAACCAAAAGTCTGGATTTGAAGAGGGTCAGTAAAATGACCTAAAATATTTGGAAAATTGGGAACAGGTTATATTGAAATATGTTTGCTCACCAAGAATTAGAAAGAGCTTTATAAGCTGGAATCCCTTATGAAGCTCCTTTTTGCTTTTTTAAAACCCAGTAGAAATAGACATTTTCCACAGAAAAGTTACATTCTAAACTCTGAGGAAGAGAAACTCCAGGTGATAAAGATGGAAAACAACTTGGATTGGTCAGAACCTGTGATACAGCTGGACCTATTTAGCCTCAAAAAGATCTTCATTGCATTTAAAAAGTTCTAGTTTGATTGCCCTTGTTCAAACGTAGGGAAACATTCAACTCTTTTGCTTGCGGGAGAGGTGACAGCCCACTTTCAATGGTAGACCTTTGCGAAAATTACATTTCACAGACCATAAAGAGCATCTGTAATAGTGTATTGCTTATCCTGATCACTGTTTTTCAAAGCCCTGTAATGAAAACGATAATGAGATTCTGGACTGTGACTCACATGATCTGGCCATATCTGGTGATTATTCATTCCACGGACACTGTATGAACACTATATGATTGTCTGAGAGTGAAAATAGGAAAATATGGTTTATTCTTATACAGAGCCCCCAGAGTCTCCAGGTTGTGTCAATTGCCTAGGCTCAGCCACTTCCCAGCTTTCAACAGTTTAAGGACACAAGGGGGGAAAAAAACCTGGCTTAAGACCCACAGAGTAAATGGAGGATAACATTGTTTGAAGCCTGCAGATTTGCAAGCGCAACCCAGATGTGTTCCTAAGAGCCAAGCCCATTTGGTGACTTGCACAAACACTCCCCAAACTGGAACAATGTTCCTGTGGATAAGAATTCTGGGATTTCTGAAGAGGAGCTCTCAATTTTCTGCTGGTTTTAATGTGGCCTTCCTGTGTCTGCGGTGAATTGAAAACTAAGACTTGGAAATGCTGCCCATACTGGGGTAATCTGTGTAATATATCATACAGACCAACGGCTAACAAGATTGCATAGTGGTGTGTTTTAGTAGTCTTGCTGTATGTAACCTAGACAGTGCTCTGTGAAAAGCATTCATTCATTCAATCAATCACATTTATTGAGCACTTACTGGGTGCAGGGCACTGTACTAAGCGCTTGGGAAGTACAAGTCGGCAACATATAGAGACTGTACCTACCCAACAACGGGCTCACAGTCTACAAGGGGGAGATAGACAACAAAACAAAACATGTAGACAGGTGTCAAAATCGTCAGAACAAATAGAATTAAAGCTATATGCACATCATTAACAAAATAAATAGAATAGTAAATATGTACAAGTAAAATAGAGTAATAAATCTGTACAAATATATAGAAGTACTGTGGGGAGGGGAAGGAGGTAGGGCAGGAGGGATGGGGAGGAGGAGAGGAAAAAGGGGGCTCAGTATGGGAAGGCCTCCTGGAGGAGGTGAGCTCTCAGAGGGCTTTGGAGGGAGGAAGAGAGCTAGCTTGGCTCTGTGGTCTAGTGGAAAGAGCACAGGAATGGGAGTCAGAGGATCTGCTTTATAATCCCAACTCCGTCATTTATCTGCTGCGAGATTCTTGGATAAGTTGTGGAACTTCTCTGTTTCTCGGTTTCTTCATCTGTTCTCCCTCCCCTTTAGACTATGAGCTCCATGTGAAAGAGGGACTGTGTCCAACCTGATGATCTCATTGCTCAGATATTATTTTTATCATGATATTTGAATATCAAAATCTATAAATTCCATCTTGTTTTAAATTGTGATGTCTTTCTTGAGCCTGCAAGTCATTTAATGAATTGCATGGTTAGCAAGCCAGCGAGAACTGGCTGAAATAAGGTTCAGAGGTGGTGGTAGACTGAAGTAATTTCTTGGGTGCCCCAGCGTGCCGCGGGCACCCAAAGAGAGGTGAAGTGATTGAAAGAGAATGGGCGATGGACCTGGGTGGGGAGGGGTAGTATAAGCCTCCAGAATAGCAGACAAAATTCAATTGTATTTATTGAGCACTTACTGTGTGCAGAGCACTGTACTAAGCACTTAATGATGGTATTAAGTGCTTACTATGTGCTAAGCACTGTTCTAAGCGCTGGGGGGATACAAGGTAATCAGGTTGTCCCACGTGGGGCTCACAGTCTTAATTCCCATTTTACAGATGATGTAACTGAGGCACAGAGAAGTGAAGTGACTTGCCCAAAGTCACACAGCTGACAAGTGCCAGATTTGTCAAAATCCAGAAATTGTTGAGACACAACAGAGCAGCTGGCTTTGGCAACAAGGCCAACTGAGATTACAGATGGAGGTTAGCATGCCAGGCCGAGTGGCTTGATATGGCACCACTGCAGATACCTCCTATAGATACTGGCCAAATTGGTATAGAGAGTTTTATTACAGTGTGAAAATCTCTGTTTTCACATGGGAGAAAGCTGCACTGGGAACAGCTAACTCCTAGCATCCAAATAAATGCTGTGGAGCTCACTCCATGTGGTCAAAGACAATGTTTTCTAAGATACCCACCCCTAGTATAGACCTGAACATCCTGATAACAGCATGTGTGCCTGAAATAAATGTTAGGCCTTCTCAGCTCCTGCCCCTCTAGCCCACTGTCCCACAGAGAGTCTCAAGGCAATTCACAGAGCTCACACAGGGTGGTAACAGTGAGAGCAGCAATTCCATTTCCCCAGCACACCTGTACAGTAGCTATAAATCAGCCAGACTCCTGAGCTAATGACAAGGTTCTCATGAGGTAACAAATTCCTTATTAATAGAAATTTGACAGTCTGGGTAAAATATGATGATTACTCTGATCAATATAAATGTATATAGACACCATAGTTCAAAATGTTCCATTGAGAAGGAGACCACAGATGTTTCTGCCATTAAGAACATCAGACTTTGGTCAGTGTTTAATTTTCCTTGGAAGAGTTTGTTGGGTCCTTCCAAGCCAACACCTCTTCTAGTGACTGAAATCTCTCCAAGAGAGGACTGAAAATAGGATAAGTGGTAGGTAGTATACCTCTGCTTCTTGTGCCCATCATGCAGTTGTGCCCTGCTACCTCACTGCATGCAGTCTTACCCCAAATCTAATCAACCCTGGACAACTCAATAATAATAATAATAATAATGATAGCATTTATTAAGCGCTTACTGTGCGCAAAGCACCGTTCTAAGCACTGGGGAGGTTACAAGTGATCAGGTTGTCCCACGGGGGGCTCCCAGTCTTCATCCCCATTTTACAGATGAGGGAACTGAGGCCCAGAGAAGTGAAGTGACTTCCCCAAAGTCACACAGCTGGCAATTGGCAGAGCTGGGATTTGAACCCCTCACCTCGGACTCCAAAGCCCGTGCTCTTTCCACTGAGCCACGCTGCTTCTCTAACTCAATAAAATAAGGGTTGAGATTCTCCCCAAACAATTTTAGGAATCTGGAAGAGGTCCCTAGGCTGAGATTCAGTGAGTCAGCAGAGATTACACACATTCAGTACTCTCTTGGTGATCACTTTCTTTTTTTTAATGGTATTTGTTAAGCTCTTACTGTGTGCCAGGCACTGTATTAAGCACTGGGGTAGATCCACGTTAATCAGGCTAGACACAGTCCCTGTCCCACATGGAGCTCACAATCTCAATCCCCATTTTACAGAGACGGTAACTAAGGTATACGGAAGTGAAGTGACTTGCCCAAGGTCACACAACAGACAAGCAAAGGAGCAGGGTTAGATCCCAGGTCCTTCTGACCCCCAGACCTGTGCTCAATCCACTAGGCCATGCTGCTTCTCAATCAGTCCACCCTCACAATCACCCCCACTACCCACTGAAGTGTATCCCTTCAGCGCCGAGGCTGCTACCTCATTATACAAACCCTGGGATATCCCCAAAGACCCAGAGATGCTGTGGAAGTAGCCCAGTGCTTTTTCTTCAGTGGTCATTCACTTTGCCCCATCTCAATTTTCCATTAGCAAGTCTTTAAAAGAAAACACGTATTTTAAAACAGTAGAGCTGATGAAATAAGAAACAGAACTGGGTTATCTCCTCCTGTTTCAGTCTGAACAAAGGTTTTTCATAAGACAGAAAATAATATACTTACTCTGACATTGAAAACAGGAATTAATGCTAGAGCTGTCGTGTGTTAATCTAGACTCTGCACATCTTGCAGTGTAAGTGATTTCAACCTGGACAAATAAATTGCTCTGGGCTTCACAAGGTTAGGAAGAAGAGATACTGGCCTTGCTTTTCTTATTTGTCGCACACATTTATAAGCCTGTCAGATTGCTGGCCAGCTGCTATAAATAGTGCTTTGTCAGTTAGATAGGTTGATAGTAGAATAACAATGAGTAAATCAAACAGTAATCTATATTTACCAAACTGGCAGCTAGGATTAGTAGTGATTCTTTAGCTCGGAGTCTTTTGTAGAGCAGGTTGGAAGAGGTTACAAAGAAAGGTCTAACAGCTGAAATCTGTGGGACAGCCTTGGTTCACAACAAATTCTTTCTTTCTCAATTTCAGTAGTGTACCCGGAAATCTGCAGTGATAGCTTCTGTGGAATCACTGACGAGTCTCTCCTCTCAGACAGAGAGATATCAGAGAGATGTTTATTAACCAAGTGAGATCAGTTCAGACAAGAATGACGGTTCTGCCACCCCATGGTGCATCCAATCTTGGAATTGGGGCAGAAAGTGTTTGTGCAGCATTTCCTGGTGAGAACTCTTATATGGAGCTTCATGTTTTCCTGCTGAACAATGCTGAACCCTGCCCCAGGCTTGGATTCAAAGTCCTAAGCCTCCCAAACAAAAAGACTAAATTGGAAAGCATTTTGCATTGGTTGCACTGTCATCATTCTGATTGATTTCTTCCCATAATTCATTCCCATAATTCATAATAATTCTATCCCTGGCCCAATAGAAAGGAACTCCTCTGTCTGGTCTCACATGAGTCAGAGATGCAGCCATAGAAAATGAAAGGTAGAGAAAAAAACATACTGCAGAATTTGTCTTGAGAATAATGCATTTTACCAATACATTATATCACAAATATGAAAGAAAAGGTAAGGTTTGCTCTTCATTAGCTAGAGAGATAATGAACTACCAGTGTTTAAACATGAAGTTTGTATGGTTACCATACTTTCGTATAAAGGAAATGCATCAATCACTAGTGAGTTATTGTTCCTTAGAAGCACTGCCTGTGTAAGAGAAAGCCAAACAAAAACCTTTGTTCCATGAGCTTGCAACTTTTTAATTAAATACCACTCTAAGCTTGCACATGCATACACCAAATGTTCTTCATTTCTTGATTCCTCTCTTTCATTTCCAGTTCCCCTGCTCCACTTGAATTATTTTACATTATCAATGTTGCTGAGAAAAAAAATCCTCCGTTTCTTTTTTTCATATTGAATTAGATGAAATTAGAACCAGATACTAGAACTATTTATTCATAGAGTATATTTTTCACCTTATACTGAAATACTATAAAATCAGGACTTCTGAGATAAATGCAGCATTAAAGGCAGGAGCACAGGGTGGGATGGGTCCTTTCCTAAATCATTTTTGCACATTTTCATTAAAAATGAAAAAAGCTGTTCATAAATGTCACAGGCAATTTCAGTTACAATCCACTCAGTTTCTTTCTACTTAGCTTGAATGTGCTCCGGTAGCGATGTTGGAACAGTAAGAACAAAACTAGACAAACAGACCAGATTTCTAACTTTCAAATATTCCTTCTCTTCGTAGTTTTGTAATTTCCTACTAGGCCCCATGCAGCCATATATCTCTGGAAATCTATGCCCAAACTGTCACCCAAGACGAATTTAAATGTGTTGAATTTAAGCAAGTTGACCTTATAGCAGCAGATGTATAGACTTGACTTGTGAATAACCACTTTCCTAGGCTAATGTGGAAATAGTCTTAGAAAAGCGGAAAGAGCACAGGCTTGGGAGTCAGAGGTCAGGGGTTCTAATCCTGACTCCCCCACATGTCTGCTGTGTGACCTTGGGCAAGTCACTTAACTTCTCTGAGCCTCAGTTACCTCATCTGTAAAATGGAGATTAAGACTGTGAGCCCCACATGGGACAACCTGATCACCTTGTATTCTCCCCAGGGCTTAGAACAGTGCTTTGCACATAGTAAGCATTTAACAAATGCCATTACTATTATTATTATTATTATTATTAATTGGATTCATACCAAATGAGGATTTGTCATGGAACATATTGGGGCTACTAAATTTGGGTTGTCTCAACCTCAAGACGCCACAGGAGGGGCATAGGTGTTCATTCACAGTGTGACAACCTCTTTGTGTGCACACTGTAGCCAGATCTATGGGCATTTGGCATTTTCAGACACACTTTTTCTCTCTCTCACTCTCTCTCTCTCTCTCTTGCTCTCACTCTCACTCTATCTCTTTCTCTCTCTCATCTTCACCACCAGTAGTTTCTCATTTGAATATGGAGGAAACTACATATAGTTCTTATATTTTGAAAACCACTTTATGGACATTTGAAGGTGTGTGGAGTCATGCCAAGGCCTTAGAAAGCCTCAAGACATAGACCCAACACTTCATCTTCCCCAAAGAATTGAAGGTAAATCAGAATTTTGTTAGAATTTTTTTAACAAACTAAGCTCTCACTCTGCCCCCACTGCTCTGTCAACTTAGAAAACCTATCTCTTCCAGAATCCTGGATTTGCTTTCTTCCCATTCAACATAGGGCCAACTTCCAGGGAGTCATTTTTCTACATCTCCCCAGGGAAACCACCAAGGCCTTGCCTGGACTACACCAGGAGTCTGTTCAGTTATCATGGACCTTTCCATTTGTGCTTGTATTGGCTGCCAGAAAACCAAGCCTCCTTTTCTCCCTTTTAACTATCTCTAGCATGTGTTCCTTTCCTCTGCCAAGCATGGTTGTTGTTTTAAAGAGATAAGCCCAGATAGAAATATGTTCACCCAGGGGTACTGAATGCTGTCCGACCTGCCAGTTACACAAGGAACTTTGCAACCAAATGGAAAGAACTGGGAATGGAGGTCTGAATGTTTACTTGGAGATGATGGAGTTGAACACTAAATCAATTCCTGGTATTGCAAAATTCAATTAAAAATATCCAGAGAAAAATGGTTAAAAAGATTTTGTGAGATGCAAAACAATCTAAATAATGTCTAATGGCTCTGAATCCTATTCCAGTTTAATTAATCAAAGCAATTATCATGAGCCTAGCTTTATGTAAAATAGACTGAATCTCAGCCCAATAGAGATAACCGATGTCCTTGGAGAAACAAATTTGTCTGGATTTGCTCCTCATCTGAGAAACACTAATGAATATGATGGCACAGAAAGCATAGAGCAACAGTATACCTGATATCATTGTGTTAAATAAGGACTCTAGTCTGTCTTATTGCAGGATTCCTCCTATTAAAGGGCTTAATAAAGATTGTGGCATTCATTAAGCACTTACTATGTGCCAGAAACTGTACTAAGCACTGAGGTAGACACAAGGTAATTGGGTTGGACACAGTCCCTGTTCCACGTAGGGCTCACAGTCTTAGGCTTCATTTTATGGATGAGGTAACTGAAGCCCAGAGAAGTGAAATGATTTGCCCAAGGTCAAACAGCAAACAGGTGGCAGAGCCAGAATTAGAAACCAGGTCCTTCTGACTCCCAGGCCTGTGCTCTACTCATAGGCCATGCTGCTTACCTCACAGAAAGCTCTTGGATTGGCACTGAATTTATATCTTATGCAGGATAGTCAACACAACAGAGGGTTAGGATAAGGGTATAATTTATATCCTAGAGTGGACAAGATAAAGGAGAAGCAGCACTCTACCTCCCTGTTCCCACAACAGATATGGAGATAATATTGGACCTGTCAGGCTCTTATTAGAAAATATGAGTAGGTTGTGGGTTTTCTTCTCCACGCCTATGTTTTGATTTTTTTCAGTTTGTTTTAGAACACACTGTCCCTCAATCAACTTTCTTCTAGGAGAAGAATATGCAGCTGAAAATTTGCTACAACCATCCTCTCTGATGTGATTTACCCAGGTTTTATTCATGCCTTGTTAGCATTTCCTTGTCCTGTATTTGTGGTGCATGGTGGGGAAGTAGCATAGCTGAGTGGAAAGAGCGCGGGTTTTGGACTCAGAGGTCATGGGTTCAAATCCCAGCTCCGCCATTTGTCAGCTGGGTGACTTTGGGCAAGTCACTTCACTTCTCTGGGCCTTAGTTACCTCATCTGTAAAATGAGGATTAAGACTGTGAACCCCCCATGGGACAATCTGATCACCTTGTAAACTCCCCAGTGCTTAGAACAGTGCTTTGCACATAGTAAGCGCTTAATAAATGCTATTATTATTATTATGTCAATCAATCAACCAATCAACTAATGGTATTTATTAAAAGCTTACTCTGAGCAGAGCATTGTGATTTGCTTAAGAGAATTCAATATCTTTGGTAGACATGATCCCTACCCTCAAGGGACTTAACAATGTAGTTGGGGAGACAGATGCTAAAATAAATTACAGGTAGGGGAAGCAACAGATATGATCATAAGTGCTTTGGAGGTGGGGCTGGAGTGAGTATCAAAGCGCTTTGGAGGTACAGTTCCAAGTGTATAGATGATGTAGAAGGCAGGACAATAGGGTGGGGAGATGAAAGGTTGGTCATGGAAGGATTTTAATAGTACTTTGAAGATGGGGAACGGGGTGGTATGTCAGCTATGAAGGGAGGGAGTTCCAAGGGGGTCAGTGGGGAGAGAGATGAGATCAAAGGACATTAATTATGGTATTAATATTAATAATTATAATAGCAATAATAATTGTGGTATTCATTAAGTTCTTACTATGTGCCAAGCACTTTAAAAGATAATCAGGTCCCACATGGGACTCACAGTCTAAATAGGAGGGAAAATAGGCCTTGAATTCCCATTTTGCAGATGAGAGAACTGAGGCACAGAAAAATTACTTGACTTACCCAAGGTCACACAGTAGGTATGTGGTGATTAGAACCCAGATCCTGTGATTCCTAGACCCAGGCTCTTTCCACTAGGCCATGCTCCTTTCCTAAGTAGGTTGGGGTGAGTCATGGAAGGGGAGCATGGATGGTCCAGGGGAAAGAGCATGGGCCTGGGAGTCAGAGGACCGGAGTTCTAATCCTGGCTCTGCCACCCGCCTGCTGTGTGACCTTGATCAAGTAATTGAACTTCTCTGGGCCTCAGTTTCCTTACCTGTAAAATGGGGATTCAATGCATGTTCTCCCTCCAACTTAGACTGCGAACCCCATGTAGGACTGGGAATCTGTCAGACCTGATTAATTTGTATATACCTCAGTGCTTAGAACAGTGCTTGACACGTAGTAAGTGCTTAACAAATACCATAAAAAAAGAGTAGATAGGTAGAAGGGAGGGAGTTGATTGAGTGCCTGATGGTGAGGAGTTTCTTTTTGATGTAGTGATGGATAGGTAACCATTGGAGAGTTCTTAGAAGAGGGGGATGTGCACAGAGAGGAATTCTTCAAAGTGGGTTCCAACTGGCTGTTCTTCCTATCCTCAGTCAGGTGGATAGGAGTTGTCAGAATGAATTGCTAAGGACTAATGTTTAAATCACAAAGAAAGCTAGCTATGTATCTTGCAAGATATAGCAAGATAAGGATCCACAGTTTCAGAATAATAGCTGATGGTGAAAGTGCACTTGTTACCTGTTTGTGAGGCTTTGCAGTTTAAGTAAACTTAACACGGTCAATCTGATGTATTTTGAGTTTTCAATCTCTCAAGTTGCCACATTATGTTGGTTTTCAAATGAAAATTTTCCCCAAAGAGAGAGAAAGTGCTGACATTCTGCAAAGGTGTCACAGTTCATTTTGAAACTGGATATTTGAAGATAAAAAGCTAACAAAATGGTATCCCTGAAGTGTGGTTTAAGCTTAACAAAGAGGAAACTAGTACAAGCCCAGAGTAGTATAATGAAACCTAGAAGACAGGCCCTAAAATAACCTCAAAATAAGTAGTACAGAGGCAGGAACAGAAAATTTCTCATGACAATGAACCACAGGGTTTCAACACTGCAGCAGAGTCCACATCTCTGGAATGGAAAGTTCATAGAGGACTAGAGAGAAATCTCCTCTTATCTGAGTTCCTCTAATCTATCAATCAGTCAATCAGTCGTATTTATTGAGCACATACTGCGTGCAGGGCACTGTATTGAGTGCTTGGGAGAGTACGACACGAGAATATGACACATTCCCTGCCCTCAGCAAGCTTATAGTCCAGAAATCTCTGGGCCATACCCACCAGTGGAGTGACTAAAGGGTGTGCCCTGGGATTTGTTGAAATGTAGCCTGGTGATCCTATCTTTTAATGTGAGGCAGGGCATACTTTATAGCTTTTCTATTCAAAGTTACCTTTTACGAAAAATATATTATTTTTAATTTTGGGGGTGTTTCCCTGTTTCCTCCTTTGTTAAAAGTTTCCTTTGGTTTCAACTTACACTGTAGTCTTTTTCAAGTCCTTGAATAGGAGGCCTTCGCAGCTGAGCCCCCTCCTTCCTCTCACCCTCCCTATCCCCCCAACCCTACCTCCTCCCCCTCCCCACAGCACCTGTATATATGTTTGTACAGATTTATTTCTCTATTTATTTTACTTGTACATATTTACTATTCTATTTTTGTTAATGATGTGCATCTAGCTTTACTTTTATTTATTCTGATGACTTGACACCTGTCCACATGTTTTGTTTTGTTTTCTGTCTCCCCATTCTAGACTATGAGCCCATTGTTGGGGAGGGACCATCTCTATATGCTGCCAACTTGTACTTCCCAAGTGCTTAGTACAGTGCTCTGCACACAGTAAGTGCTCAATAAATACGATTGAATGAATGAATGAATTCAATCGTATTTATTGAGCGCTTACTGTGTGCAGAGCACTGTACTAAGCACTTGGGAAGTACAAGTTGGCAGCATATAGAGATGGTCCCTCCCCAACAGTGGGCTCACAGTCTAGAAGGGGGAGACAGACAACAAAACAAAACATATAAACCAAATAAAATAAATAGAATAGATATGTACAAGTAAAATAAATAAATAGAGTAATAAATATGTACAAACATATATACATATATACAGGTGCTGTGGGGAGGGGAAGGAGGTAAGGCAGGGGGATGGGGAGGGGGAGTAGGGGGACAGGAAGGAGGGGGCTCAGTCTGGGAAGGCCTTCTGGAGGAGGTGAGCTTTCAGTAGGGCTTTGAAGGGAGGAAGAGAGCTAGCTTGGCGGATGTGCGGAAGGAGGGCATTCCAGGCCAGGGGGATGACGTGGGCTGGGGGTCGATGGCAGGACAGGCGAGAACAAGGCACAGTGAGGAGATTAGTGGCAGAGAAGCAGAGGGTGTGGGCTTGGCTGTAGAAGGAAAGAAGGGAGGTGAGGTAGGAGGAGGCGAGGTGATGGAGAGCCTTGAAGCCGAGGGTGAGGAATTTTTTCCTGATGTGTAGGTTGATTGGTAGCCACTGGAGATTTTTGAGGAGGGGAGTAACATGCCCAGAGCATTTCTGCACACAGACGATCCGGGCAGCGGCGTGAAGTATGCATTGAAGTGGGGATAGACAGGAGGATGGGAGATCGGAGAGGAGGCTGATGCAGTAATCCAGTCAGGATAGGATGAGAGATTGAACAAATAGGGTAGCGGTTTGGATGGAGAGGAAAGGGCAGATCTTGGCGATGTTGCGGAGGTGAGACCAGTAGGATTTGGTGACGGATTGGATGTGAGGGGTGAATGAGAGAGTGGAGTCGAGGATGACACCAAGGTTGCGGGCTCGTGAGACGGGAAGGATGGTAGTGTCGTCAACAGTGATGGAAAAGTCAGGGAGAGGGCAGGGTTTGGGAGGGAAGATAAGGAGTTCAGTCTTGGACATGTTGAGTTTTAGATGGCGGGCAGACATCCAGATGGAGATGTCCTGAAGAATGAATTGATGAATGAATGAGTTAAAAAGGGACTTAAGGCTGTGATTTTCTTTTTTAAGCGAGTCACCCTTCTCGGTGGAGAGCTGGAAAGGGAGGTACTTAAAAGTTTTCTCTATTTTTGTCCTTTAAAATGTTTGTTTTTTTATTTTGGGGGGGGCCTTTCAGTTTAAGACTGGAGTTCACTGACTCAGTAGAATAGACTGGAGAAATATTTATGAGATTTTTCTTTTCTTACAAGCTTGGCTTTCAGATCTACAACAAAAAAGGGTGCCTGCTCATGCTTCAGGAAGGTGTTCACCTAGTAGCATTCACAATGATTCTCGCATCTTTGCATTGTCACGTTACTGTTCGGGAAGGTGGCAAAGGAAGGAATGACATGGCTTGTATTAAGGGCATAATTTTCCACCTGTAGGGGTTGATGTTCTATTTTAGAGATTTTTCTGGTGTAAATATCAGTTTGTGACTTTAAACCTCTATTGTTATATTGAGCTTAGTTCAGTGTGCTGCATACAGTAAGCACTCGATAAATACGATTGAATGAATGAATAAATACAATTGACTGCCTGACAATTCTAATTTACTTCCTTGCATGCCTTTCAATTACATCTCCAAATAAAATATGATTTCATAGCAGATATCTCTAATCAGAGTTTTGTAGTTCTTCATATTACTGGGTCAGAGCTCTCAGATTCTGGCCAGATACTCTTATTTATTCTTTTGGAGTCCCTGGCTTAACTCCTGAGAATTTCCCATTTTAGGTATTTATATTTTAGGTATTTTATCAAGGCAGTTCCTAGCAGGCAGCCACCAAAGCTATGGGTGTGCAGGAAGACACCACTAGGAATGATTGATTGAAATGACTTGAGATGTTAAAAAAACTACTTGCAGCACAAAGCAAGGAATGAATCATTAACACCTTGCAGCTCCTCATGCTGCAATTGTGCAGTTCCTAGCTAGGAAACAGTAATAACTTGTGGAAATTTTCATTCTGTTTGTTAGTAGTTGGCAATGTTGGGACAAATGTGCTGATAATGGAATCAAAGTGTTTCTGTTTAAAAGGTAAATATAGGGTTATCAGCCAATTGCTTTTCCCTCTGAGTATATTCTGGAGGACTGAGACTGAGGAGGGTCTGAGGGAGGATTTCTAAGAAAGAAGGAGTATCCATCACCTCTCTGAGTGCTCCACTTTATCAGGTAGTTATCGGTTTCACTCAAAGCAAAAGTTCTACTTCAGTTCCATTTAGTAGTAGCTTTATACTTTAATTTCTTTTTACATTTTCTATCATTATATTTGTCTTTAGATAACCCCAATTCTCTTCTTTTATGTGTATGGAGTATTGTACTAGAATGCCAAGGATGTGTTTAATCAATTGTAGGTGCTGTTGCATTTTGGTTTACATGAGTTCCTCTTGCTATATCAAACAACTCACATCCCTTGCAGTAGATTAGACTCTTCCAAATGTAAACCCACTCTGAGGTTGATGATAACTGCAAATTTTTGCAATATAATGTCTTTTCTATTTTCATTGTACTGTTATATTTCTTTATTTGCTCCACCTCAACCCAATCCTGTTTATCCTCTGACCCATAAACCTATTTATTGTTGGTTCCCATCAACCAATGCACAATGAAATAATTTAGCTACTTGACATATCTTAATTTGTTTAAATGCACTTAATGCACTTTCGGTATTTTTTCTTTAAATCCACTGCTCTTATACCAGTTAACATTTGATTTCAAATGAAGTAATTGACTTTAGTTCCAAAATTGCAGTTTTAGCTTGAATTGTGATCACTGTTGGGGCCATTGAAACAAATGTGTATTCCATACAGAAATTTTTTCAACCTACCATTTAACTTTGAGGGCTTGGGCTAGGAGATTCTCTAGCAAATGAATTAAAGCAGTTTGTAGAGGAGCAGGGAAGACCTGGCTCATGGATCCCGGCCTAAGAATGATGGCAACTGTGTGGTCCCATGAGGGCACAACCCCTCTCAGGATCATTCTCAGAGAGTTTCTGGTACTCTACCAGTCTCAGCTATAGGAGGGAGAGTCAAGCAGAGGCATAGTCATTCCATGCTTTTCATTCATTCATTCATTCATTCATTCATTCATATTTATTGAGCACTTACTGTGTGCAGAGCACCGTACTAAGCACTTGGAAAGTACAATACAGCAATAAAGAGAGACAATCCCTGCCCACAACGGGCTTACAGTCCAGAGGGGGGTGACAGACATCAAAATGAGTAAACAGGCATAAATATAAATAAATAGAATTATTGATATATACAAGTATACATAAGTGCTGTGGGGCAGGATGATGGGGGAAGAGCAAAGGGAGAGAGTCGAGGTGATGCAGAAGGGAGAGGGAGCTGAGGAAAAGGGGGCTTAGCCTGGGAAGGCCTCTTGGTGGAGGTGCACCTTCAGTAGGGCTTTGAAGAGGGGAAGAGTGATTGTTTGGTGAATTTGAGGAGGGAGGGCATTCCAGGCCAGCGGTAGGACGTAGGCCAGGGTTTGGTGGCAAGACAGGTGAGATCAAGTCACAGTGAGAAGGTTAGCACAAGAGGAGGGGAGTGTGCAGGCTGGGATGTAGGAGGAGAAATGGGGAAAGAAGGGGAAAGGTGATGGAGAGCTTTGAAGCCATTAGTGAGGAGTTTTTGTTTGATATGGAGGTTGATAGGCAACAACTGGAGATTTTTGAGGGGTGGGGGGTGGTGACATGCCCGGGCCATTTCTGTAGAAAGATAATCTGGGCAGTGGAGTGATGTATGGACTAAAGTAGTGAGAGGCAGGAGATTGGGAGGTCAGAAAGGAGGCTGATGCAGTAATCCAGTCTGGATAGGATGAGTGATTGTACTAACGTGGTAGCAGTTTGGACAGAGAGGAAAGGATGGATCTTGGTGATGTTGTGAAGGTGAGACCGACAGGATTTGGTGATGGATTGGATATGTGGGGTGAACGAGAGAGTGGAGTCAAGGATGACACCAAGGTTATGGGCTTGTGAGACGGGAAGGATCGTTGTGCTGTCTACAGTGACAGGAAAATTTAAGAGAGGACAGGGTTTGGGAGTGAAGATAAGGAGCTCTGCCTTGGGTACGTTGAGTTTGAGGTGGCTGGAAGATATCCAAGTAGAGATGTCCTGAAGGCAGGAGGAGATGCGAGCCTGGAGGGAGAGAGAACAGGGGAGGAAATATAGATTTGGGTGTCACCTACATAGAAATGATAGATGAAGCCATGGGAGTGAATGAGTTCTCCAAGGGAATGAGTGTAGATAGAGAATAGAAGGGGACCAAGAACTGAACCTTGAGGGACTCCTACAGTTAGTGGATGAGAGGGGGATGAGGAGCCCATGAAGGAGTCTGTGAATGAATGGCCAGAGAGATAAAAGGAGAAGCAGGAGAGGACAGAGTCAGTGAAGCCAAGGTTGGATAACATATTGAAGAAAAGGGGATGGTACACAGTGTTGAAGGCAGCTGAGAGGTGGAGTAGGATTAGGATGGAGTAGGAGCTGTTGGATTTGGCAAGAAGGAGATCATTGGTGACCTTTGAAAGGGCAGTTTCAGTAGAGTGAAGGGAATGGAAGCCAGATTGGAGGGGGTCCAGGAGAGAGTTGGAGGAAAGGAATTCGAGGCAGCAAATTCCTAGCTTGGGCAGTGGCTAGTAAGTGGAAGGCAATCTGCTACAAGTCAAAACTCACCTGTGCGGGGCAGCAGCAGCATGGGAGAGAGTAGAGGGTGGAGACTAAGTTTACTGCATGGAAGAAGGCAATGGTTAACCACTTCCATATTTTTACCCTGAAAACTCTAAGGATACACTACCAGAACGACTGCAGATGGAGGAGGGGCGTTCTAAGAGAGATGCATCCATGGAGTCGCTATGGATCCACGATGACACAACAGCATAAGACAAGTAGAGGAGTAGCCCCTTTATTTTCTAAGGAACAAGAAGCCACACCTCTGATAGGCTTTCAGAGGTTGTACCCATGAGTCTAAAACAAACTCAGAGGGGCAGCTTGGCCTACTGGATAGAGCCTGGGCCTGGGAGTTTCAGGACCTGGCATCTAATCCTGGCTTCACAATGTCTTAGTTTCCTTATCTGTAAAATGGGGATTCAATGCCTGCTCTCCCTCCCACTTTACACTGTGAGCCCCACTTGGAATAGGGACTCTGTCTGATCTGATTAATTTGTATCTACTCCTACACTTAAAACAGTGTTAATCAGAAATTATGCATTTGCTTAATGGCCTAGAGGCCTGGTAGCCCAGCCTGGAGGCTAGGTGTCCCTGAGTTGGCTGAAATGCCTCTTGCTGTCTCAGCTTCGTATTAATAATAAAAATGATAATAACAATAATTATAATAATAATAAATTATAGTATTTGTTAAGCACTTGCAATGTGCCAGGCACTGTATTAAGCACTGGGATGGATACAAGCAAATCAGGTTGGATACAGTCCCTTTTCCCACGTGGGGCTCAGTATCTCAATCCCCATTTTACAGATGAGGTAACTGAGGCACAAAGAAGTTGAATAACTTGCCCAAGGTCACATTGCAGACAAGTGGTGGAGCTGGGATTAGAGCCCATGACCTTCTGGCTCCCAGTCCCATGCTCTACTCACTATTCTTAAATAAATGCAGTATCCAGGGGCTGGCATGGCTTATTGTTTTTGTGAAGATAGATAGATGAAGAAAAAGAGACAGAGAGGCACAAACACAAAATATAGATTTTCTGCCTTTGTTTATAAAGACCACACTTCTGATGGTGAGATTCCATCTATTTATGTAGATGTGGTTGGACCAGAACTACTAACCCAATTGTGTGCACATAAATATAATCCCTTGCTGTGATAATGAATTTATGCTTTACAGTGCCTATTTCTATTTTCTACCTCTTGGCATACCAATCTTCATGGAGTCTTTGTTCAAATAGGGCACCCCTTTCCTGATTTCTGTCTGCAAGCCTGGTCTGCTATGATGGTCTCCCAACCTCCCACTGTTATATTGCATTGTTTGAAGCTGTGCTACACTATGTCTTTAAATTGTTGTTCTGCACTCCCTTCTTCCATGTTTGCTATATAGCAACTACTTAGACATTGTGCTATCATCCTTTCCTCTCACGTATTTGACCCAGTGAAGCTGTGCTGTGATGAGAATCCTTCAATAATGGTTATCTGACAGCATTCTAGTTGTTGGTACTATTGTCCTGCCATTTTTTAAATGGTATTTGTTAAGCACTTACTATGTGTTAAACACTGTACTAAGTGCTGGGGTGGGTGCAAATTAATTAGATTGGGCACTGTCCCTGTGCCACATGGGGCTCACAGTCTAAGTAGGAGGGAGAACAGGTCTCTCCATTTTACAGTTGTGGAAACTGAGGCACAGAGAAGTTAAGCGACTTGACCAAGGTCACAAAGCAAGCAATTGGCAGAGCCAGGATTAGAACCCAAATCCTTTTTGCTCCCAGGCTGGTACTATCTCCACTAGGCCTCGAGGATGTGATTATGGCTCGGAGGTTATGAATGACAACTGGGCAAGAAACTGGATGCATCTTTGTATCTGCCCCAAGGCTTAGTACAGTGCCTAGCACATAGTAAATACTTAACAAATACCACAGACCTCACAGTCATATATATGGTTGGACAACACCTTTAATGTTCTTCAACTTGATGTTTCTTTGTGACCACACTCAGCATCTCCTGTTAGCCTTTTCTATTACTTTAATATGTCCTTGCATTGCTGGAGAGTGCAACCATAGGACTACACCCATTCTCCCTAACAATTATCTTGCAATGCATACAACTAGGTGTAGGTGTTCCAGGAGAGAGTCCATTCAACGCAGACCATCACCACTACTGAACAGTCAAGCACACGTTCTGTTTGATAGTGGACATACCACTGGTGTCTGAGCAATGCCTACCCAGAATAGCCATGTCTAAAAAGGAGAGTGGAGGGTGGAGTGTGTCAAGGAGAGAACTGCAGGAGAGGTACTTGAGACAGTGGGTATAGACAATGTGTATGCCCATTTTATGTGTCCATTCACTCCTTAACTAGATTATTATAATCAGTTTATGCCTTTGAATTTATTCAATTGGTCTGGACAGTACCATGGCCAACCCAGTATTCAGAAAATGCTATTTTACAAGTAGGAAATATGAAAAAGATGAGAGACTTCTGCTATGTGAATATTGTAGCCAAAACTTGAATTAGCTGCCAGGGACTGTGTTTGGCTGAAGTAACTCAATCTAGGGACACACACAGAGATGAAAATTCAGAGGCCTAACCACTCAGACATCTTAAGAAATTTTATAATAAAATAGTAAAGCTCAGACAATGGCTACTTTTTGAGGGCTTCTGTGAACACTTAGTTTTCAGAAAAACATGGGGTAAACTATCAAAGCATTGTGTGAGGTTTGGCTCAAGTGACTGCCATTGTTTTGTAACTGGATTTGTTCAATTTAGACCCCCATGCAGTGCTTTGAATGAGTAACTCTTTGGAGAAAGCACTTTGCTAGATGTCCATAGGGAAGGTTTCAAATGACAGGTCATAAATTTTTAAAATCCTTGTCACATATAAGGTTTGTTCTGAGCAACCAAAGTAAAAGCTTAGATCACCAGCAAGGAAATTTGCTGAAAGAGGTGTGCTGTGAAAATGTTTGCTCAGATAGCTTTTCTTTCCCCAAAGGTTCAAAGTTTTGCCTAAAATGCAAATTCAGCCTCCTGAGTTCCTTAAAACAATTAAAAATATAGGAAATCTGAGTCCTGCTGCTTTTAGGGGGGCATATATAAGGTGCAGATCAATCAATCAATCAATGGTGTTTATGTAGTGCTTATTCTGTGCAGAGCACTGTACTAAGCGCTTGGGAAATGAAATACAACATAACTGGTAGACATGTTCCTTGCCCACCTGAAGCTTACAGTCTAGAGGGGGAGAAAGACATTAAAATAAATTATGGATATGTACATAACTGCTGTACGGATGGGGCTAGAGTGAATATCAAGTGCTTAAAGGATACAGATCCCAAGTGCATAAGTTGTGCAGAAGTGAGAGGGAGTAAAAGAAATGAGAGCTTAGTTGGATAAAGACTTTGGGAGGAGATGTGATTTTAATAAGACTTTGAAGTTAGGGAGAGTGGTGCTCCGTCATATATGAAGGGAGAAGGGAGTTCCAGGCCAGAAGGAGGTTATGGACAGCGAGATAGAAGAGATCAAGGTACAGTGAGCAGTTTGGCATTACAGGAGAGAAGTGTGCTGACAGGGCTGTAGTAGGAAATCAGCAAAGTAAGATAGGAGGGGGTGAGCTGATTGATTCTGTTAAAGCCTATGGTAAGGAGTTTCTGTTAGCAGAGGATGGGCAACAACTGGAGATTTTTAACGAGTGTGGAGATGTAAACTGAACCTTTTTTTTCCACAAAAATGATCCAGGCAGCAGAGTGAAGTAAGGACTGGAGTGGAGAGAGACAGGAGGCAGGAGGTCAGCGAGGAGGCTGATGCAGTAATCGAGGCAAGATGTAAGTGCATGGATCAGTTTAGGAGCAATTTGAATGGAGAGGAAAGGGTGGATTTTAGTGATGCCGTGAAAGTGCAGCCAACCTGATTTGGTGACAGATTGAATATGTGTACTGAATGAGAAAGATGAGTCGAGGCTAATGCCATAGTTACGGGCTTGTGAGGCAGGGTGCTTAGTGGTGTTATCTACAGTGTTATCTATATTAATTCAAGCATTTATCCTATCCTGCCTTGATTACTGCATCATCCTCCTTGCTGACCTCCCTGCCTCCTGTGTCTCCCCACTCCAGTCCTTACTTCACTCTGCTGCTTGGATCATTTTTCTACAAAACTATTCAGTCCATGTTTCCCCTCTCCTCAGGATGCTTCAGTGGTTACCCATCCATCTCAACATCAAACAGAAACTCCTTACCTTTGGCTTTAAAGTAACCAATCAGCTTGCCCCCTCCCATTTTATCTTGTTGATTTCCTACTACAACCCTGTCTGCACACTTTTCTTCTCTAATGCCAAACTGTTCACTGTGCCTTGATCTCATCTTTCTCATGGCCAACCCCTTGCCCGGGTCCTCCCTCTGGACTGGAACTCCATCCCCCTTCAAATAGACCACCATTCTCCCCACTTTCAAAGCCTTATTAAAATCATATCTACTCTGAGAGGCCTTCCCCGACTAAGCCCTCATTTCCCCTACTGTCTCTCCCTTCTGTGTTGCCCTTTTACTGCATTTAATAATAATAATAATAATAATGGCATTTATTAAGTGCTTACTATGTGCAAAGCACTGTTCTAATCTCTGGGGAGGTTACAAGATACTCAGGTTGCCCCACGTGGAGCTCACAATCTTAGCCCCATTTTACAGATGAGGTAGCTGAGGCCCAGAGAAGTTAAGTGATTTGCCCAAAGTCACACAGCTGACAATTGGTGAGCCACGATATGAACCCATGACCTCTGACTCCAAAGTCCGTGCTCTTTCCACTGAGCCATGATGCTTCTGTATATCCTTTAAGTACTTAATATTCACCCCATGCTCAGGCACCACAGCATTTATGCTTATATCAGTAATTCATTTTAAAGTCCATCTCCCCCTCTATGCTGTAAGCCCCTTGTGGGCAGTGAACGAGCCTATCAACTAGAGAAGTAGTGTGGCTTAGTGGAAAGAGCCCGGACATGGGAATCAGAGGTCGAGGGTACTAATCCCACCTCCTCCACTCATCAGCTGTGTGACTTTGGGCAAGTCACTTAGCTTCTCTGGGCCTCAGTTACCTCATCTGTAAAATGGGGATGAAGACTGTGAGCACCCCGTGGGACAACCTGATCACCTTCTATCTACCACAGGGCTTAGAACAGTGCTTGGCACATAGTAAGCGCTTAACAAATGCCATCATTATCATTATTATTATCAACTCTATTGTATTGTACTGTCCCAAGTACAGTGTCCTGCACACAGTAAGTGCACAATATGTATCATTTATTAATTGATTGATTGATTGAAGAGACTAAGAAGGAGTGATAAGAAAGACAGGGGAAGAACTAGAAGAGGACAGTGTCAGTGAAGCCAAGGTTGGATAATGTTTCCAGAAGAAGGGAGTGGTCCACAGTATCAGAGGCAGCTGAAAGGTCAAAGAGAATTAAGATGAAAGCAGAGGCTGTTGGATTTGTCAATAAGAAAGTCAAGTATCTTGACTTCATTTACATTTTACATACTTTAACATTAATATTCTCTTCACCACAGTTTCTTAGAATTCTGCTCTGAAACCTTCAGGAAGCTGCTCCTCAGTTTTCCCTTTTATACCTTCAATACAATCTCTTCCTTTCTCCACCTTGAGGACCCTTAATAAGAATGACTAGGCCAGACTTACATTAGTCAAAGTGGAGAAATAAGGTAACCCATATAATTGAAATAAGCAAAAAATACTTTTGTCTCAATTATCTGAATATGCCAAACAAAAAAACTTGTTTTTTTTTTAGCCCCTGTTAAACCTTTTTTTGGAGGGGGGTTCAAAGATAACCAGTTAATATTGGGATTCTTTTTATCAATATTTGTGAATGTGGCTAATAGGGCCAAAAGGTGACCTAGTATTCTATTCTACACTGTATGAACATGTTAATTGCCCCTTGCTGCACTGTTGCATCTGCTATCCACAGTTCCAGGCACTGACTTTATCTCTCCTTAGTATGACAATCTTCTTGAAGCCTCTGTTCTAAGAGGTTCACCCAATTTCTAATTGCTTAATGCCATGCACATCAGTCTTCTGCTTCTGTCTACCCACTCTCCAATACTATAGTACTTCGAGGGTGGGCTTTATTGTGTTTTTAAAATGTATCTCCTACCCATCCTGTTTGTGGTTACTCCATTTTAAGTCACCATTGACTTAAGTATTCTGTTGTAGCCTTTCTCCTCATGTTCCCCATCCTGGCAGTGTGGTACAATGAGCATTGACTGCTTTCTAGACTCTAATTGTCTGTGATCCTGTAGTGCCTACATTGCTAAGCATGACATATAGGCAGTATTGGTGGCATGTAGTAGGTCTAGATCTTACAAAAATATAAAAGACTAAATTTTGGGTTGAATTTTGATGCCATGTTGCCCTACTATATCTATCAGTCTCCCAAGAACAGGCTGGCCTTCTTGATTCGATTTCCTACTTTTCTGCCTGCCTATTCAACAATGAGCTGACTAAATAAGGGAATTAAGTGACAGCATTTGGTTCTATCACCGATGAAGAAACCTGAGTTTACCAGCTGTAGGCTGGTACATGACCTTCATATTCTTTAGGCTAAGTTTCAGTCATCAGGGCTTTGTTTTTTTTTTCTGTGAAGTAGAGCATTATCATTCTTATGTTCTCCTAGAGCACAGTCCTCAGCACATAGAAACTCCCATATGAGTAATTCAGAAATTTTCAGTGATTCTCAATTATCTCAGACTGTTGAGTTGAAAGACTCTACCAGAGAATATGAGTCATATTCTGACCAGCTTCCGGAATCCTTTGTGAAGCCCTGAGAATAGTCTGAGCGAGTTGAACATAACTAAACCTATTATATAGCCCTACTTTACTCTGTTGTTGATGGGGAAGTGGTCAGACAAGAAAACCCCAGTTCTAATGTGGTCATCCATATACTCATATGATAATAATTTAGTCTTGAAAAACTCTCTGGGGAGCCACACTTCTTTCAGAGTGCCAGAACCCTGGTGTCTTGATAATGTCAGACTCTTTATAAAGCTCATGAACTCAGTATATACATTTAGATGTACCTTCACTTCTCCTGATGTCCAAAAGTAAGAACAGAAACAAGATGATGACAATAATTATTGCTGCATTTGTTAAGTGCTTAATATGTGTCAAACATTGCACTGAGAGAGAACTATGTCAATAAAGCCCAGGTCTTCAGGACAAAAGAGTGATCCTCAGTGTCAAAGGCAGCTGATAGGTTGAAGATGGTTAGGATAGATTAGAGATCATTATATTTGGAAAGGATGAGGTCACTGGTGACTTGAGAATGATCTAAGTGGAGTGAAGAGAGTGGTATGCAGATTGTAGAGGGTCAAGAAGGGAATTAGAGAAGAGGAAGTGGAGGAAGTAAGTGCATACAACCCGTTCCAGGAGCTTGGACAGGATTGAAAAGTGGGAGATGGGGCAATACATGGAAGGGCCAGTGGGATCCAGAGAAAGTGTTTGAGTACAGTAGAAGCCTGAGCATCTTGGAAGGTGGAGTGAAAGGAGCCATCATAGAGTAAGCAGCTGAAGATGGCATGCATGGTGGTGATATGGGCTCAAATATTTTTAGAAGGTCTGAGGGAATGGACTCTGAGGCAAGGGTTGAGAGAAGAGATTTTGAAAGCAAATGGGAACTCTTTGAGAGATAGCTGGGAAGGATGGAAGTGTGGAGGTAAAAAGACTTTGGGGAGCTCAAGCCTAATGGTTTCAATTTTTGGCAAAGCAGTTGGCAAGGTCACCAGGGGCACCTGGAGAGATTGGTTCATTGGGGGCTTGGAATAATTGGAGGGAATGGGAATCAGTGAGGGATAAATAATGTCATTGAGCAGGAGCAAAGACAGAGTTTCAGCAAGTAAGGATTAATTTGAAGCTGCTGAAGTCAGCCTGGTACCTGGTTTATCTGTGGTCCTGCCTTTAGGCAGGAGAAAAAACTAGATGATTTTTGGCACCCGTTGAAGCGCTATGATTCTAGTAGCCTAATATGATTGCTGGAATATCCATTCACCGCAATGTCTACAATTCAGCTGAAGCTGAACATTTTAAAAGCGAACTACATATTCTACAAAATTTGGGATAGTTGTTTTGAACTTGGATTCGTTGAATCAATTTTGTGTTCATTCTAGGTCAGTGGAAGATTATTTAGTTAGTGGTTTATGAATGGACTAGATCGCCTTCATTCATTCATTCATTCAATCGTATTTATTGAGCACTTACTGTATGAAAAGCACTGTACTAAGTGCTTGGAAAGTACAATTCGGCAACAAATAGAGACAATTCCTACCCAACAATGGGCTCACAGTCTTGAAGGGGGTAGACATGTCTGTCAACAAAACAAAACAAAACAAGTAGACAGGCATCAGTAGCATAGATAGCTTCCTGTGATCAAATGGCTGGTCTGATTCTGCGTCTGAAGGCAGAATAGCTAATTGAGTGTCTCCAATCAATCAATCAATCAATCGTATTTATTGAGCGCTCACTGTGTGCAGAGCACTGAACTAAGCGCTTGGGAAGTACAAGATGGCAACATATAGAGACAGTCCCTACCCAACAGTGGGCTCACAGTCTAAAAGGGGGAGACAGAGAACAAAACCAAACATACTAACAAAATAAAATAAATAGAATAGATATGTACAAGTAAAATAAATAAATAAATAGAGTAATAAATATGTACAAACATATATACATATATACAGATGCTGTGGGGAAGGGAAGGAGGTAAGATGGGGGGATGGAGAGGGGGACGAGGGGGAGAGGAAGGAAGGGGCTCAGTCTGGGAAGGCCTCCTGGAGGAGGTGAGCTCTCAGTAGGGCCTTGAAGGGAGGAAGAGAGCTAGCTTGGCGGATGGGCAGGGGGAGGGCATTCCAGGCCCGGGGGATGACGTGGGCCGGGGGTTGATGGCGGGACAGGCGAGAATGAGGCACGGTGAGGAGATTAGCGGCAGAGGAGCGGAGGGTGCGGGGTGGGCTGTAGAAGGAGAGAAGGGAGGTGAGGTAGGAGGGGGCGAGGTGATGGAGAGCCTTGAAGCCCAGGATGAGGAGTTTCTGCCTGATGCGCAGATTGATTGGTAGCCACTGGAGATTTTTGAGGAATATTTTTTTACAGATGAGGTAACTGAGGCACAGAGAAGTTAAGTGACTTGCCCAAAGTCACACAGCTGACAGTTGGTGGAGCCAGGATTTGAACCCATGACCTCTGACTCCAAAGCCCGCACTCTTTTCCACTGAACCATGGTGCTTCTCCCAGTTCTCCCAGTTTTCCAGTTCCAATTCTCCATTGTTATCAAAGTTATTGAACATTACTGAGTATTTAACAGATTATTTTTGGCATAAGACTTAACTAATGCTATATTAAATGCTTGAATTTTCTAAACCAATAGTATCCTAAGTTTTTGTAGGCCATGTCTGCAGAGTCATGAGCTGTTTTTTAAGGATTTTTTTAAAATAGCAAGCTCCTAAATGTTCAAGGAAAACCTAAGTAACTGCCAAGTGAATGTTAACAGGGATTTCCCCATGCTGGCAGGAATGGTGTTTTTGGAGTCCCACACCTGGCATTAAGCCTGTTTCAGAAACCATGGATACTAGGCACATTTTCCTCATTGCCTTTTGGGTTTTACATCACCCAATTCTGTCCCTTCACTCACTGCTAATCTTGTCTGAAGATGGCCATGAGTGGACTTGGAGAGGAGAACAGGCTATGGAGTCCAGCAGACTGGCAATGGAGTTTGATGAGAAAGTTGCCAGCTCCCCTGGACAGCAGCTGTTCAAATGGCCGTCTCCCAAGTCCATCATGAGACAGGCATGAGAACATGATCTTGCAGGAAGAAAAAATAAGCATATCCTCAGGCTAATCCCTTTCAGTCCTGTCGTGCTGAATGGTGACTAAAAGCAAAAGCAGCGAATTCTCCCATCACTCACAAATGAAGCAGGATTCATTAAGGTCATGAAGACATATGTGGATTCTGCAGGATTTCAATTTGACACTCAGCTAGTGCGCTTAGTCATTTTATTAACTTGAATCCTACTTCGCAATCTCAAGATATCCTTTAGTCCCTCTGAGATATATCTTTAAGATGCTAAAAATCATTTGTTTCAATACTTTAGATCTAAAAATAAGTACAAGTATCTATATGAATACATAACACCTGCTTTAAAGCAAAATAAAATTAGTACTTTATGGATTCAGAACTGTCATCATTGTCCTCAAAATCACATTCTTTGGTCTGTTCATGTGGTGTACACCTGTGGCATTCTACAAATGCATTTGGTTACAATATGTGAGATAGTTAAACTAGAACTATGCTTGTGTGTCAATTCTTTCTCCACGAAACCATTTAAATTGTCCTTGTGTCTTTTTGAAAATGTCTCAATAATAGAGTTACAATCTCTGTATGCTCCTTCCCTAATACTTTAATGTAATTGTAGAAACCAAGACCAAGAGAAAAGATGATATATTATTTACATATGGTTGTCTTGGTTTTGAAACAGCAATTAAAATGTGGTAAATTTATATTAGCAAAGAAAGAAATCTATGAGTTAGTTACTCCGCTAATGAAGTTGATCATTCATTTGCAATATGCATTTTCACCCAAGAATCACAGAGCACTCCATAAATATGGCCACTCAAAACCACAAACGACCTCTAGAAGGTAGGAACATAGCATCCCTAAGGGGTTAGACAAACTCTTCCAGATATGAGTCAATGAGAACAGAGCCCAGGAACCCCAGCTTCTCCATGCAAATTAGACTTCTGCTCAAACGATTCTCTATTTCATATGAACTTCGGGATCTTATTTTGATGCTTCATGGTGTGGATTAATTGATTGACTGGATGTGTTCACAAGGCGATATGCATGCTTCCTTTGTTTTTAACTAACTGCTGGATAACAACACAAATGTCTGACATTTTTTCAGTCATAGGCGTGGAGATTGTAACTAATATCCAGGGCCCCTACTGCTAGATTGGGACCACAAAGGCAAGACAGTGTGTTTGTATCACATGCTCCTTGGGGCAGGGATCAGCGCCCACCCCTGAAACTCTGACTAGGGTGGCCATTCATATGGTCATTCATATGGTCTAGACTGTAAGCCTGGTGTGGGCAGGGTTTGTCTCTATTGCTGAATTGTGCTTTCCAATCACTTAGTACAGTGCTCTGCCCACAGTAAGTGCTCAATAAATATGATTGAGTGAATATGGTTTATCCCTGTCAGTCTAGTTTTCAACTGGTCTGTCTCATGGCTGGTACAGATATGTCACTGGATGCTTTAGGTCCTATATTTTTATTTTAAGCACTCAGCTTCTGTCTGTCTCAGTTTGTGCTGCCCAGTTCCACAGATTATAAGCGGCATATGTGCTTAAAAGGGTTTGGGGGTGGTCAGGGTTCGCCAAGAGAAATACTCCATACTTAGGTGAGCTTCCACAAAATGTTCCATATGAAGACATTATATCACACTCTGCTTGGCAAACTGCAGCAGCATGGTGTGGGTCTGGTATAAATAATAATAATGATGGTATTTGTTAAGTGCTTACTATGTGCCAAGCACTGTTCTAAGCGCCGGGGTAGGTACAAAGTAATCAGGTTGTCCCACGTGGGGCTCACAGTCTTAATCCCCACTTTACAGAAGAGGTAACTGAGGCACAGAGAAGTTAAGTGGCTTGCCCAAAGTCACACAGCTGACAAATGGAGGAGTGGGGATTAGAACCCATGACCTCTGACTCCCATGCCCGGGCTCTGTCCACTAAGCCAAGCTGCTTCTCTTGTGGTATCCCCAAGGACTGTCATTGGCTACCCTAACCATGACAGCCCTAATGAATGGCATGTTCAGATTTTCTACTCCATTGTCTGGTGCCGCCCAACCCTTCTTTGCCCTCCCTTTACTTTGTTGTCATCCTGGGAGAAGAAGGAAAATTCATAGTCCTAACAGACTGGCAGCCGGTTGGGTTGGGTGCAGTTTAGCTACTGCCCCTCTTCCCTCACTCCACCCCACCCCACCCCACCCCAACCCCTCATCAGACCGAGGGAGAGCATCAAAGGGAGAGCATCACTACTGGAGCTGCTGGTGTCTTTGCTCTTACCCTGGTGAAGAGCAAGGTTACAGTGTCACCAATTTTGTTTTTTAAAAGGCATGGCTTCCCTGAGGGTTTCTTCTGTTCCTTCTTGGGCTCTAAATGTTCTTGTGGAGTTCAATCAGGAGCCAGGCCAGCGGATACTGTCTTGCAAAGAAAAAAAAGTCAAACTGCATGACCTCAACCTAATGCTTTTCAGCTATTCTGTGTGATTTGGAGCAAAAAGTACTAACAGCAAATTCTTCTTCCATTGGGTTGAAAATGAGGAGGCTAAAGTAAGCAACATTGAGAAACATATGAATTCTGCATTTTTTTCCAAGCAGACATTTGTTTTGCCCTGTGTAGACCCAGCCAAAATGTTTATAACCCTTCAAGATGTTTTAAAATCCTTTAAACCATCTCAAACAGTTTCAAAGTATTTTCAAAACATCCGAAACGTTTTCAGTATGATCATGAAATCATTTGTTCCCCAAAGGTTTTCAAAATGTTTTGTCAATAACTGAAGGCAGTTCAGAAAGATTTTGAATCCATCAGAATATGTTAAAACCATAATGAATGTTTCAAAATGTATTGAGACCTTTCAAAATCTTTTTAAACTTGTCCTAATGTTTTTGTATTTGCTCAAATCTTCTAAGAAATTGCATACCCTCCAAAATGTCTGGGGAGAATCTGAAAAGTCTTGAAATGATTTTGAAAGTTGCAAACATTTAAAAATATACCAGAAATCCTTTCAAACTTTTAAAAAATCATTCAGATTGGTTTTAGCCCTTTGGATGAATCTGAATGTGGTACCTCTGTTTGGAGGAGAGAAGGTTTCTTTGAGAATATTGCCTATGCCATGTTTCTAACTGGGGTTAACCCAACCCTGTGATCCAAACTAAAGACTAGTCATAAAGCCATTTAATCCAAAACAAACATTAGGGAGACATGCTTCCATGCCTATCCAGGAATTCTTGTGTCAGCAGAACATGTATCTTTGTGATGGAAGATTTCAGCCTACTGGCTTGATAGGATAGAGATGTGTGTTTCAGCAAGAGCCAGTGATGAAGCTGTAGGCCCAGAGAGAGAGAGAGAGAGAGAGAGAGGGAGAGAGGGAGATCATCCAGAAAGATAGACATGGGCCTCTCTGGCTTTCCCCATTATAGACAGGAATCATGTTAACCAATTGTATGTACTCTTCCAAATACTTAGTACAGTGTTTTGCACACAGCAAGGCTCAATAAATACTGCTGATTGAGAGAGTGGGGGGCAGCTAGCAAACACAGGCAGTGTCATCCAATCATGATTAAGAATTTATCTGACAAAACTTCCCTATCTTCATGACCTCAGGTAAACATGTTCAAATCCTGCACTCATGAAAGCAGGAAAAAAAATATTTGTTTTTAAACTGCCACATTGTTACTCTTAAGAAATCAGGGATCTCTTTCACTTGTTTTTTTACATTTTTTGAGATACTGCTGTGTGACTTCCATTATGTCAACATTTCATTCAAATCATTATCAAAAAAAGCTTGAACCTAAGAAAAATGTTTTGGAAATTGGTTTGGAAATTGTTCCAGAAATTGGAATAGGTTTGCCTGCTTGAAACATTTAAAAGATTTATCAGGACTTTGGAAACCTTACTTTAAACCCTCTTAAGTCCTATCAAATCATATAAGATATTATAAAGCGTTTTATATTAATAATTTTGGTAAACATTAATAATAATGATGGCATTTTTTTAAGCACTATATGCCAAGTACCACAGAGAAACAGCATGGCATATTGGTTAGGACATGGTCCTGAGAGTCAGAAGGACTTGGGTTTTAATCCTGGCTCTGCCACTTAATAATAATAACAGTATTGGTTAAGTGTTTACTATGTGCCCAGCACTGTTCTAAGCACTGGAGTAGATACAAGGTAATCAGGTGATCCCACGTGGGGCTCACAGTCTTAATCCCCATTTTACAGTTGAGGTAACTGAGGCACAGAGAACTTAAGTGACTTGCCCAAAGTCACACAGCTGATAAGTGGCAACGTCAGCATTAGAACCCATGACCTCTGGGTCCCAAGCCCATGCTCTTGCCACTAAACCACGCTGCTTCTCTACTTCTCTATTTCTTCACTTGGCTGCTGTGTAATCTTGGGCAAGTCACTTCACTTCTCTGTGCCTCAGTTACCTCATGTGTCAAATGGGGATTGAGACTGAGAGCCCTATTAGGGACAGGGACTGTGTCCAACCCAGTTTGCCTGTGTCTTCCCCAGCACTTAGTATGGCTCCTGACACATAGTAAGCACTTAACACATACCACAGTTATTATTTGTTATTATTATACTAAACTCTGGGGTAGACACAAAATAATCAGTTCAGATCCAGTTCCTATGCCCCATGGAAATTATGCTCTAAGCAGGAGGGAGAATACACTTTTAATCTCCATTTTACAGATTAGGAAATTGAGGCATGGAAAAATCAAGTGACTTGCCCAAAGTCATACAGCATACAAGTGGCAGAGGCAGGAATGGAACCCAGATCTTCTGATTCCCAGGCTCACCGGTATCTTAACCGCCGTCCCTGCCCCACAGCACTTGTGTGTATTTTATGTATTTATTATTCTATTTATTTTTTTAATGATGTGTATATATCTATAATTCTATTCATCTATTTTGATGCTATTGATGCCTGTCTCCCCCCTTCTAGATTGTGAGCCCGTTGTTGCATAGGGATTGTCTCTGCTGCTAAATTGTGCTTTCCAAGCGTTTAGTACAGGGCTCTGCACTCAGTAAGCATTCAATAAATACGATTGAATGAATGAATGAATGAATGAACATGACCTGGCATATTAGCCAGCCAAGTAAAGGGTGATTTGTGTGTCAGAATAGAATATGTAAGGGCTGAAAGATGGAGCCCCAGGACTGTATCTAGCATGGTTCTCCCGATAGGCCAGTGAGTATGCTCAATTGACAGCTGCTATCCACATTAAAAGGATTTTCAAATATCCAAGATGTTTTCAGAAACATTTTGAAATCAAAGACATCACCATTGCTGAAGAAGCTCTAGAAAGTTCACAAGAAAAGATATGCAATTTGTACAGGGCTCAGAATTTATAAAGAAAGGCTAAAAGCTTCAAAGCTGTCTATGGGAGTCTGTGGTGTGTCAGGCAGATCACAGCAATGTGACACTGCCCTTTTTTGGAATAAAGATCTTCTGCTATATTGGGCCCACCATTCATTCGAGGCCCTCCTATTGCCTGGATCCCTGCTGAGTCTTTCCTCTGCTATGCAGGTTCACTGTAAGTCTAGTGCACTTCCGCCATCTGGGGCTTACGTGTTCTCCTCCTGCAAGAGCCAAGCATGAAGCAAAAAAAGGCTAGTGCTTTGAATCTCTTCCTGGTCTGCCAGAGGAATCCCCCAAGACTAGCCTATGCATTGGGTGGCTATTGTGGTTTATCTTTTGCTCTGGGAATGTTTTATGCAATCCAGCTGTAGAACTCAAAGGAAAGATAATTATTTGAACTATTTTATTCACAAAGCAATTCCCAGGGTTTCAGGACAATCAAGTTTTATTAGCAGTATTGTTTCAAGTCTAATAAAAACATCTGAGAGAAAGTTATACTAGAAAGCTGATCTCAAGGCAAACCTTTAGAAAATGCTCAGTGATAAGACTGATTTAGTGCAAATCCATACATAATACATTCTGTTCTTAGAACAAACATTAGTGTGTCCCACTGATTGCCAGGATCTGCTCGTTGAGGCTATTGAAAAGGATTCCCTCCTTTGTGCCCAGACCGGCTGAAGGAAGGAAATCTTCTTGCTGTGCCTCCATAGTGTTGTTGCCCCAAGAGATTACCAGAACAAGTGCTTTCTTAAGCATAACAGTCTTCATGGCTGGCCTATGGGCTACAGAGTATCTGCCCAAATGAGTTCATTGGTTCTGACCATTGTAAAACCTGCACCACATCCTCTTCAGGCAGGATTAGGCATTTGGATACAGAAGAGTAATTTTCCTCCCATAATAGATCATGCCATGATGCCCAAAGCATATCTGTGCTGCCTTACTACAGCCCATTCTTTCTGCATGATAGAAGGATTTGGAAGGATTTTTTTTCTCCATTCTGGTTCACAACCATCCTGTTTGTGTCTATTTCAGTGCATAACTTTTATTTGGAAATGTCTTAACAGCCAAAATAGAGGTTTCAAAAGTAAACATTTATTTCTCTGGCAAACATTTTCAAATGAAAGTGTCTGTCATTTATTGTGACAAAACAAGCATTTCTTTTCAGGGCAGTAGAGACTCTGGTGCCCTGGGGAAAACATGGGAAAATAAAAATAAAATATGCTGTTCCAAAGAGGCCCGAGTCATCTAAAATATTTTCTTTCCTAAACTTTACTTTGATTTAAACTGCTTCTATTTGAAAAGATGTGTATATTTCTGTCTTCATTCATTCATTCAATCGTATTTATTGAGCGCTTACTGTGTGCAGAGCAATGTACCCCTCCTCTTGCCAGTGTAGACAAAGTGTCATTGAAGTATAAGCCAGGGAGTAATGCCTAGTGTAAGTAACCACAGGTGCTAGCCACCTAAACATAACAAGGTTGTGTTATGCATTATGATGGAATTCAAAATCAGAATTTGCTTCCTTTTTGAGGTTTCTCACTCGACTTAAATATTATTTTAACATAGATTCAGGGCCTCATATATAGTACCTCATACAGTGCCAAAGTCTGCATTAGGTATGAATGTCTTTTGAAGGGCTTTCATATTGGAAATGTCCATTTTTGACCCAAATATGTTCAGGATAACCTAAGCTTCAGAACCAAACTAACGTTAGAAAGAACTGTGTTTCATACAGACAAGTATAATGTTTTTGCAGCAATGTACAATTCATCTTGACTGCAAGCCCACTCCAGAAAACCAATGTCAGCATGACTACCTGATTGACAGGTTTTTCATCTCTTCTCCTCGCTTTACCCCATGACAATCAAACCATTAATCAATAACAGCATTTCTTAAGCCTTTACTATGTGCCAAGCTCTGTACTGTACACATACAAAACTATATCTATCTCTATGTAGTGTGCATATACATATATGTATATAACACAAAGAAAGTGCTTGTATATTACAAATTCATTTTATTGCAGTTTTCCCTGCAATTCTTTATTTATGATCAACTACTACTGGCCTGGTGGAGAAAAAAACATAGGACTAGGATTTATGAAACCTCGCTTCTAATTCCAGTTCTGCCACTGACTTGCTGTGTGGTCTTGAACAACTCCTTAACATTTCTTTGCTTCAGTTTCATCATCTGTAAAATGGGGATGAGCTATCTGCTCTCCCCATCACATAGACTGTGAGCCCCATGTTGGACAGGGACTGTGTCAAATCTGATTATAACAACAACTTTGTTCTGACGACTTGACACCTGTCCACATGTTTTGTTTTGTTGTCTGTCTCCCCCTTCTAGACTGTGAGCCTGTTGTTGGGTAGGGACCATCTCTATATTTTGCCAACTTGTACTTCCCAAGTGCTTAGTACAGTGCTCTGCACAGAGCAAGTGCTCAATAAATATGATTGAATGAATGAATGAATGAACAACAATGATGGTATCTTGCATGTACCACAATACTTAGCACAATGTTCAGACTACAATAAGCACATAATAAATACCACAACTAAATACCATTATCGATTATTTCACTAGATCATGATCTGATTTCAGTTTCCATGCAACAGCGCATACATTCCTCTGTAGTCTGAGAACAGAATATGGTTGTTGAAAAGAAGAGCAGCTGTTTGGTTTGTGTGTACCAAATACATAATTCACACTTGGGCTTTTCAATTTGTAAAAGCCTTAAAATCCTCCTATTCAACAATTCATATTTATTGAACACTTACTGTGTGTAGAGACCTCTACTAAGCACTTGGGAGAGTACACTACAACAGAGTTGGTAGACATATTCCCTGTCCACTATGACCTCATGATCTAAAGGGGGAGACAGACATTAAAATAAATAAATAAATTATGGATAGATACATAATTGCTGTGGAGCTGAGGGAGAGATGAATAAAGGGAGCAAATCAGGGGGATGCAGAAGGGAGTGGGAAAAGAGGAAATGAGGGATAAGTAGGGCTTTCTTCTTAGAGGAGATATGCCTTCAATAAGGCTTTGAAGGTGGGGAGAAGAATTGTCTGTCAGACTTGAAGGGGTAGAGCATTCTTAGGCAGAGGCAGGAAATGGGCGAGAGGTCAGTGGAGAGATAGACAAGATTGAGGTACAGTGAGTTGGTTCTATTGCAGGTTTTTTCCCTATTCACTGTATTAGTAACTACTTAACATCATTTTAGGAGGTTTTAATTTGTTTATGAATATACCCAAATTTCAAACTAGAAATGCATATCCTCCCCACCCACTATTTTTTATATGAAGAAAAAAATTCACTTGTTGCAAATTTTTACTTATCACTCAGTAAAGGCACCCTGTATATTCATTTGGCTAGCCTTCATTTTTGAGGATAATGCTACCGACAGGGATATAATAATAATAATAATAATTTTGGTATTTATTAAGCATGTACTATGTGCCAAGCACTGTTCTAAGCACTGGACAGATACAAGGTAAACAGGGTGACCCACATGGGGCTCACAGTCTTAATCCCCATTTTCCAGATGAGGTAATTGAGGCACAGAGAAGTTAAGTGACTTGCCCAAAGTCACACAGCTGATACGTGGCAGAGCCGGGATTAGAACCCACAACCTCTGACTCCCAAGCCCGTGCTCTTTCCACTGAGCCAAAATCCTACACATGTGTACAGATGTGGCTGAGGAAACCAACGTATAACTAGCAACCATTTCACATCGTGTGCATGTAGAAATAGTTCTTTGTTGCTCCAAAGGCTTTGCCACTTGCAGAGTTTACAGTTGTTTGTGAGATGGATCTTCATTTTCCAATCTTCTCAAAGCTTCTGATCAATGTGAACAAACCTTCTCCTGCTTGCTGTACATGAAGCAAGTCCATCTGCAGCTGTTTTCTCCCAAGAGCCTGCAGCTATATAGTTTTGAACTACAAGGAGGTTAGGCAGAAGTTTCTAATCATGTAGCCCTAACTTCCTCCTTCTCCAAAGCTCTAGGTCCCACATCCTGCTACTCAAGAGAGAAGCAGTTGAGCCCCGCCCTCTCCATGGAGCATAGTGGGTAGGCAGAAGCCTATCTTCAAAAAATTGTTGAACAGTTGGGAATATATGGCAATTTATCTTGTCTGGATCAGTAGGACACCCCAAAACTGCCCTCCCCAAGTAGTATTTAACTGACAAATGTGAATTTTTGAATAATTGAATTTCAACTTGTATTTATTGTTGATTAAATTATATTCTTATTGTCCTATTATAATGATAATGATGGCATTTGCTAAGCACTTACTATGTGTGAAGCACTGTATGTCTGACCCCCTTGCTTACTTAAATTTTGAGTTTATTGTTGGTCAGGGATTTCAGGCTTTAGCACTTAATAGTGCTTTAAATACCATCAATTGTTACCCATTCCTCCCCATAGCAAGTGGAAACACTGACTCCACCGCTTTGATTTAAATCCTTAACTTACTCACTGGACCTCATTCTCATCTTTTTTACCTGAAACTACTTGCCCACACCCTTCTTTGGCCTGAAACTCCCTCCCCTTTCAAATCTGCCTTACCACAGTTCTATCCCTCTTCAAAGCCTTTCTTAAATCCCATCTTCTCCTTTCAATTTCTCTTCCCCTGCAATTAAAACTATATCACTTCTTGCACTTATGGTCTCACAACCACCCATAGCACGTATCTACTTACACACCCTACTAGCTTTCTATTTAAGTAAATCATGTACATATCTACTTCTCCTGTATCCTATCTGTACATTATTTCAGTGGCTGTCTCCCCTGCTGGACTGTAAGTTCTTTGAGTGCATGGATCTACTAACTCTACTGAACTCTCCCCAGCACTTTGTAGAGAGCACAAGCAGGCACTCAATGAGTAGAACTGACCACATCTCTGGGCCCAGAGCAGCACTCTCTACCAACTGACCTGATGCCACCACTCTCTCTACATACCATTCCAGCCTGAGCTACAGACTCTTCCATTGCTGCCTGTTTGCCTCCTGTAGCCCTAGAGCAGTTCTCTTGTGCATTTGCTCAGTGAATGGAGTCAGACTCATGTAACCACACTGACCCCACCCAGCATTAAGCTGACTCTGGTTATTGCAGATGTTCTTCTACCATGAAATATCTAGAGGCTTGGGATACTCAGAAATCAAGGTATTATATAAAGCAAATCATTTTAGGTTGATTGTCCAGTGGCTGCCTGCCAATCTGAAAATGTCTGCAACTATGAAACCAGCCTCAGTAGGTTCTTCAGGATGTATCATGCTTTTGGTTTCAGTAACAGACAAGGTAGAATTTGAAAAGCATTTGGTGATGTTTAGTTTTACGGAATGAATGAGCAAAACATTCCAGATAGTGCTGATGGAGTCCTAATTCTCCAATTGCTGCTTAGAAAATTGAAATTCAAACTTTCCCTGCCTCTCAGTGGGCTTGGTTCATTCAGGCTTTGGAGTAAAGAGGGACTGTTGCAATGCTGTAAATTTCAGTTGATGTGATCTGATTCTGTTCATCTCCATTCAATGTTACTGGACCAATCATACTTTTTCTTCCCTCTTCCTGGCTTCCCATCAAGTAAACCAATCAGAGTGCTGAATAGACTGGAAGCCTTACACAGTAAAAATAGGGAGCAGGAACAAATGGGGCCCAGAAACTTAAAGGTTTGATCTTTTTCAAAGAGATTAAGTAACACCCAAGATGCTACATTGTTCACTTGTGGAGGAACCTTGTTTAGGAAACTAAGTAAAATTCCCCACACAAATATCTCACTGAAAAACTATCTGTGTAATACAGAAAAATCCCTAAACTGCAGAATAATGACCTGTTTCTTGGGCACATGCTTAATGGCTCAAAAATTGATTTCTCTTTAAATCACTAAACCCAAGTCTCCCATTTTTCTGAAAGATTGAGTTCAAGAATTTAAGATTCTGTGGGAAAAGGGTTATAGAATTGAACATAATGGTGATTTATGAATACTCACAACATCTTTAACCTATATGGACAAGACAGAAGTACAGAACTAGTGGATACGAGTACCACTGGGGTACCTGAAGAGACAGCCTAAAGATAATGGAAGCTTTAAGGAGGGCATGTCTTGCGGGAGAGGTCTACGAGGCTCGTCTCCCTGCTACCAAAGAGTGGGTCTAGTGTGGTTCTGAAATGCCTAGACTTCTGGGTATGAGGCTTGGAGCACACACACCGTTGAGGTACAGGAGCTTCAGAAGAAAATGCTCTAGGCCGTGCCACTGGAAAATGGGGGAGAAGGGCCCCCACACACAACAGGAGCAACAGGTCAGGGACATTCTTGTGTAGGGAAAATTGAGGCAATTATCCCAGGCCCTGCTTGAGTGGCAGAGATTCCCAGGAGAGAATTAGACACTGAGCTACTGACCATTTCTACCACAGAAAAGTTCATCACTCTCTGTTTGTGATGGAACCCAGTTTTCTACTGGCATGTTGTATTTTTGCAGTCACCACTACATAGATTTAGAACAGGTCCTGTGAGTGCTTGTATTATTAAATGAACAAACATTAATGTTTAAATCATGTAACATTTGGCACTAATGTATTTTATGCACATCCCCAGCAATTACATACAGAGTACTCCAGGTTGTGAGAACTCTACAAAGCATACAAACCTGGGTGGAGACATTCCACACTGCTTGCTGAACTCTCCTGGGATTTGTAAACTATGACCTCGATGTTATGTACAATCACTGCAGGGGAGTCAATTCCCTCCCTGCCCTCTCCCAGATCCATTTTCTGTGCCCCCTTTATACTAAACTATATTGAAAGTAAGATGGGAAAAGCAGTTGGGGAGCCTTGAAAATCATTGGGAAGCATTTTTGCTTGATTGGAGGGAGATGGATAGCTGCTAGAGGTTTTCTGAAGAGTGGAGAGATGAGTGCTAGGCAACATTTCATTAAGATTATGCATGCAGCACTGTGTCATCTAGATTGCTGGAAGAAGCTGGAGGTAGGAAGACCAGTGATAAGGCTGAAACAGTAATCCAACTATGGTGTAAAAAGACCTATCTATAATGTGTCTTTCCTGCTATACTGTAAGCCCCTTGAGGCCAGGGATTATTTTTAATAATTACATTGTACTTACCAACCAGTTAGTATACTGCTCCTCTGAACAGAGTAATCGCTCAAACATTATATTGATTGATTGATAGAGGAAGTGGCAGATGTTACAGACTATTCACCAGCACACAGTCTTTACTTCTCCAAAATTCAACTTTTAAAGGTAGTCTGTTTCCAGATGGCCCAGCTTGGACTCCTTGCTCCTGCCATTTCCTCAGCTGTAACTTCCTCTTTCCACAGTCCTGCCAGACCCAAACCGGGCCATTAATTCATCCCCAAATTCCATCTTCCTTTTATTTTAGCCAGAATCTATCTCCTTATGGGGAAAATGAGTGATATTTTCCTTTCCTATTGAGAATTCCAGCAAGTTTGCCAGAAAAAGTACTAGGAACTGTAGGAACTGGATGTGGATGGACCAGAAAAGTTCTGTTTTAGGCCGGGTCTAAACTTGTAAAATTGCAAAAAGGAGCAGTATATTGAGATAATTATTCAGATACTTCAGGCTAATAAACTACCATTGAGGGAACACGTTGCATCTTAGACCATCAGTTCTCAACATCAGCCACCTATTTTGATCTAATTAATTAACTGATTGTTTAATCCTGAACTTCATTTTACCTCTAATCAAGGATCTGAAAATCCTCTGAAAGAATTCAATAAGAAATCCTAACATTCCACTGACTTCATGGAAAGATACCCTAAAAATGATGCAGACGGTGATCATAGCTACACTTTGAAGAATCCATAGCCTTCCTTGGGACCCTTTTTCCAGGGTCTAACAATCCTTTAAATCAGGAAGTTCTTCTGAGTTCCTAAACTTCTAGTGGCTACTAAACAATACTTGAATTTCCCTAAATATCTTATTTGTTTAATCCTCACAATTCTATGGTAAACCAGGCAGTCCTCAATTTAGAGTGGCTCAGTAGAAACACAAGAGCATGCAAAAAGCTAAGATATCTTTACTGTGGCTGATACTTATTAATTGTAAAAATGCCCATAAAGGACCAGGGCAAGGGGACCAACATTTTCCCAAAAACTATTCAGATGATTGTACCTAATTAACCAGAACAATAATGACATCATTTAGTACACTTTTCTTAGGGCATCTGATTATGAAAGTTGGCATATAAATTGTCTACCAGCATACATTTTGTGGGACTTGTGGCCAAGATTTAAATCCTGGGAAGGAATTTGAATTTAAAAATCCAAAAGAGCAATGATACTACTGCATTTCTGTAATATTTTCTTTCCATAAATTCATGTCTCTTCACATATATCCTAGCTCATAGTTCACATCACTGAGAAATATATTATATTTAAGAGCAAAATCACATACACTTTTCATCACAGCATTACAGACAGAGTGAAGACCTTCATAGTCAGAACTGATGCAACTCTCTCCTTGACCCCCTCCAATCTGGGTTCTGTCCCCTACACTCCACCAAAACTGCCCTCGCAAAGGTCACCAGTGACCTCCTTCTTGCCAAATCCAATGGGTCCTACTCTATCCTAATCCTCTTCGACCTCTCAGTTGCCTTTGACACTGTGGACCACCCCCTTCTCCTCAACACGCTATCCAACCTTGGCTTCACAGACTCTGTCCTCTCCCGGTTCTTCTCTTATCTCTCCGGCCATTCATTCTCAGTCTCCTTTGCGGGATCCTCCTCCCCCTCCCATCCCCTTACTGTAGGGATTCCTCAAGGGTCAGTTCTTGGTCACCTTCTGTTCTCTAGCTACACTCACTCCCTTGGTGAACTCATTCACTCCCACGGCTTCAACTATCATCTCTACACTGATGATGCCCAAATCTACATCTCTGCTCCTGCTCTCCATCCCTCCCTTCAGGCTTGGGTCTCCTCCTGCCTTCAGGACATCTCCATCAGGATGTCTGCCCACCATCTAAAACTCAATATGTCCAAGACTGAACTCCTCATCTTCCCTCTCAAACCCTGCCCTCTCCCTGACTTTCCCGTCACTGTAGACGGCACTACTATCTTTCCCATCTCACAAGCCCACAACCTTGGAGTCATCCTTGACTCTACTCTCTCGTTCACCCCTCACATCCAATTTGTCACCAAAACCTGCTGGTCTCACCTCCGCAACATCACCAAGATCCGCCCTTTCCTCTCCATCCAAATCGCTACCTTGCTGGTTCAATCTCTCATCCTATCCCGACTGGATTACTGCATCAGCCTCCTCTCTGATATCCCATCTTCCTGTCTCTCCCCACTTCAGTCCATACTTCATACTGCTGCCCAGATCATCTCTGTGCAGAAGTGCTCTGGGCATGTTACTCCCCTCATCAAAAATCTCCAGTGGCTGCCAGTCAACCTACGCATCAAGCAAAAATTTTTCACTCTTGGCTTCAAGGCTCTCCATCACCTTGCCCCCTCCTACCTCACCTCCTTTCTCTCCTTCTTCAGCCCAGCCCACACCCTCTGCTCATCTGCCGCTAACCTCCTCACTGTACCTCATTCTCGCCTGTCCCGCCATCAACCCCCGGCCCACGTCCTCCCCCTGGTCTGGAATACCATCCCTCCGCACATCCGCCAAACTAGCTCTTTTCCTCCCTTCAAAGCCCTTCTGAGAGCTCACCTCCTCCAGGAGGCCTTCCCAGACTGAGCCCCCTTTTTTCTCTCCTGCACCCCATCCCCCCCACCCTACCTCCTTCCCCTCCCCACAGCACCTGTATATATGTTTGTAGAGATTTATTACTCTATTTATTTTACTTGTACATATTTACTATTCTATTTATTTTGTTAATGATGTACATCTAGCTTTATTTCTATTTAGTTTGATGACTTGATACCTGGCCACATGTTTTGTTTTGTTGTCTGTCTCCCCCTTCTAGACTGTGAGCCCGGTGTTGGGTAGGGATCGTCTCTATATGCTGCCAACTTGTACTTCCCAAGCGCTTAGTACAGTGCTCTGCACACAGTAAGCACTCAATAAATACAATTGAATGAATGAATGAATGAATACAATTGAATGAATGAATGAATTCTTGGTGAGGTTCTATCAAAGCATGTAGTTGACTGAAAAGATCTGTGTGACAATATTCACTGTCTGCATGAAAATTTCCCTTTGCCCTGCTAATATGTTTGTTAATTGCAGATTTGTCTCAGTTTTAGATTCTTCTGTCTGCTATCCCAATTTGGCAAAGAGATTTCCCAGATCTTTATAGATCAGAAGTGACCAAATTGTGACTCTTCAACTTTCTGTGTGACTCTCTCCCATAGATAATAAAGGATTTTTCCTGGCAGTGGCTCCAGTGATGTTGCTATGAGCATTGACTCTGTTCTGGTTGACCTGAATGAATTCCAGGCCCTGGTTGTTGGTAAAAGTGACCTGATGCTTGACAATGGCTGTTGTATGTAGATGATACTAGTGCAATTGCTCAACTTGCTGGATTTGTTTTCTCTAGTAGATCCAGGTCTTACAGGCATACAAACAACTTGGTATGGAACCACCTGTGTTTCCACACTGTCTGACAATCTTCCCAAAGCCATGCTGGCTTTTAAAAATCTGCTTTCTTTCTCTTTTTATACACATACATCACTGGGCAGTATATTGCCTAGATAGCAGAATCAGGTAACTGCTTTAAATTTTGTGTTGCTGATGAAAACCTTTGATTGTGTCTATGTTTTCTGCTGATACGTGTCTTCTGATTTCTTCAGACATATTACCAGACCATAGCACAGTACACAGTCTGTGAAGCAATTCACACATATTTGCATGTCTTCTTGCATGGTGAGTAGGTTGGCGTGAAAGGAAGAAAGAATGTGAGTAGGAGTGTAGTGGGAGAAGAGCAAGGATAAGTAAGGGGAAGAGAGCTGATTGAGTTCCTAAAAGCCAGTGGTCAGTAGCTCTTCTTTAACTTGGAGATGATTAGGTGATTGGAGGTTTTTGAGGAGCGAGGAGACATATGCAGAATGAGGTTTTAGAAAATGATCCGGTCAGCAGAGTGAAATATGAACTGGAAAGGGAAGAGGCTGATGCAGGAGTCATGTTGGAATATGACTAGTGCCAAGACCAGTGTAAAGATCATTTGAATGGAGAGGAAGAAATGAAGTTTGAAAACATTGTGGAGAAAAAAAATTCCAAGATTTAGTGACAGGTGACATATGGAAGTTGAAAGAGACCAAAGTGTCCAGGTTGTAGGATTCAGAGGAGAAGATGGTAGTGTTGTCAACTGTGGTGAGAGAGTAAGGTGAAGGAGAGGATCTGCAGTTCTTAATCACTGCCTCAAGGACTTTTGATGATGCTCTTAAGCTGTTGAGCTGAAAGAGTTTCCCAGGGGATGGGAAACATATTCTGCGCTCAGTAAATATGACTGAATGAATAAATGATTCCAGTGTGTTATCTCTCATTGCATTCTCCAGCCCCATGGTAAATCAATCAATCATTCAATCATTTACTGAGTGGTATGTGCAAAACATTGTATTAAGCTCTTGAAAGAGTACAATACCACATATTAGCAGACACATTCCCTGCCCATAATGAGTTTACAGTCTAGAGGAAAAGCTTAGATGAGGTTGAATAGGACAAGACCTACTACATAAGCCTGGTTCTCTCTGACAGTGATGAGGAAAGGGTCAGGCATGGTTGCTTCAGCTCTACCTCGACTAGCCGTCCCATGATGTAGTAACATAAGAACCTTGGAAAATTTCTCAGGACCACTAAATTTGCTTAACAATTTTCCAGAATATTGGTATTGTAATGGTATCAGATGCTTTTGTATGATCATTAAACAGAGAATAAAGGTCTTGATGTTGGACCTTGCACTTTTCCTTTCTCCTTGGTGCTGCAAAGACCAACTTCTGTGACACAATTCTGTCTGAAGCCAGATTGTGATTTGGATAGCATACAGGGATACACATTACGTGACTTCCCTGAGATACTTTTGATTGTATTAAGGGAATGCCTGGGAGTCCATTTCTGAACACCCCCCACCCAGTTTGGAGGGGTTGATTTATGATCCACTATGAGCCACATCCTCTGATTACTTCTTATAGACAGGATCTGATTGACTGGAACTTATGCCACTGACACAAAATATTGCACCTTGTCATTACAGGTGGCAGGAAGAAATATCAGATCAGTGATTTTGATTTGCTATAGAACTCCTCATAATCCTGTGTCCCAGATCCTCAGGGAGGGTGAGAGGTGTTCCTGGTAGCCTCATGCTGCCTTGCGAGGCTCACAACACTTCATCCAAACTCCTTGGGGTGGAGTGGGGGATCATCCCAGTGAGCCTCCCCCGCCCCCTCCCCCAAGAGCCTCACAATGCTGCATTATGATTTCTTCTGGGACTGACGTGCCTGATGTCACCTCCTAGAGCATTCCCTTCAATAACCCCTGACCTCTGGAGAACAGAGCGAAGACAGAAGGAGGCTTTGGTGTTGTCTTCTCTCCTATTTTGGAGGACTACTTTGGAGGTGGGCAGGGAGGAGAAGGAAGGAACACCTAGCCTCTGCAGGAGGGGCAGGAGTGGAGATCATGGAATGAGAAGCAGCCTGGCCAAGCCTGGAAAGAGCACAGGCTTGGGCATTCTAAGGACCTGGGTTCTAATCTCCGCTTCGCCACTAGTCTGCTGTGTGACCTTGGACCTGTTACTTCACTTCTTTATGCCTAAATTACCTGTAAATGGGGTTAAAGACTGTGAGCCCCATGTGGGATATGGACTGTGTTCAACCTGATTATCTTGTATCTACTCCAGCACTTAGTGCAATGCCTGATACGTAGTAAGTATTTAACGAATACCATTAAGGAAAAAAAAGTCCCATCCTCCTAATCATCTGTTCTTCCTGAAAGACTTTGCCTGTTAAATGGGTCATAGTTGAAAATGATGATAATCCTTTGTAGAAACACATACCGTTGACTCATTTCTGCACTTATCTCTTCAGAAGGACCCTAGCTAGAATCTTGGCCAGCAATGGAAAACAGGAAGATTCCCCTTCAGTTTCAACAGTTAGCTCTCTCCCCTTTCTTCTTGAAGATGGTGATTATTGTGGTGTCTTTGAAGTCTTGTGGAATTTCCTCACTGATCCACATGGTGAGAAAAAGATCATGCAGATGACTAGGTCCTCTTTGTGCTTGTAGACTTCCAGGAATGCCATCAGATCTAAGTGCTTTTCCATTTTTCATGACTTTGACTGCAGAAGTTACTTCCTCAAAATTGAAGAATATAATTTCTTCACAAACTTACTGATTTTTTAGTTTGTTTTATGCTTTGGATGTCCGCCCCTTTGATGGTGGATGTCGTGTTCTGTAGTTCTCTATAACGTCCTTGCATTTTGTGTAGTATGCCGTATTTGTCCGTAATGAGGGTAGTTCCAGTCAGACTGCTCAACAGTGTGATTTAACCTAACTGGGACCAAAGAGCTCCTTCAGTTGCGAGTAAAAGTCCTTAGTCTGTGGCAGTCAGTATATTCCTGGATTTCTTCTGCTTTGGCAACCCATCACTGGTCCTTCACAATTTTAAGGTCATTTTTAGGCACTTATTTATCTGAGCAGATTCAGGTAACTAAAAACTAAAGAATGCCGGATTGCAAATCTAACACTTAAGTGAAGTTGCTGTGAAGACAGTGTTCCCAGCACCAGTCTCTGTGAGCTGTCCTTGATCAGGTATTCTAGTTCTGCTCAATATGATTCCAACCCCACATGTGCCCAAATCAGAAGTAATGAGATCAGTCCTTCTGTATGATAGCTATTGCTATTCAGATGTATCTTAATGTTGTATGGTGGCTAATATTTTCTAGTCATTAGTTTCCTATTTATCAGGTGACACGATTACATTTTATCATGCATGGTTCTCTAGTGAGCCAGGTTAGAGTTTGGTGAGCCAGCAAATGTTTAGACCACTTTTTCTAGCCCTCTTCCTATTCAGTTAGCAATGCATTTCTAAACAGGTTGCTCAAATCCCCAGGGTGTCACTGCTGCCTAAGGTTCCTAAATTAGGGAAAGTGGATCCTTTGACATGTAACTGTGACCACTAGTGCAAGCTGATAGCATTAAGGCAAGCATTGGGGGTCGGGAGGACAGGACAAGGGGAGTTGCATTCAAATGTTGATGAGGCAGCATTTGAAGGCCCATCATAAGCTGCCTATCTGCACAGGACTTTTGTTCATGATAGCATAGGGAATAAACCTATTATCCATAGGGCATGCACTAGAGTTGTCTTCTATTAGGATTGGTGGTTCACACTGAGCTATCCACTTTCTCTTGCCTGATTCCACTCTGACCAGCAGCATGTATTGAGAGAGGGTAAATCAAGGTTTGGAGTGTAAACCAATCAATAATATGTACTAAGCCTTTTGGAGAGTACAATAGCAATAGTGGACATGATCCCTGATCTCAGGGACTCTGCTGTCCATCTGCAGCAATAAGTACTGCTCTAATCTATGCTTCATTACACCACTGTTAAATGTCGTATTCTCAATAGTAATGATTATTATACTATAGCATTTATAAAGCATTTGTCAGGTGCTAAGTTCTGGGATAGGTACAAGGTTAAAGATCAGGCAAGTTCTTGTCCTACTCGGGGCTTACAATGTACCTTAGCCCCATTTTACAGAATGATGAAACTGAGGCCCAGAGAGATTGAGTCTTGCCTAAAATCACACCAATGCCAGTGGGGAAACTGGATCTCAAATCTGATCTCCTGATTTCCAGTCTGTGAAAAACATTAGTGTTATTTGTATTATCAGAGAGAAGCAGTGATATAGACTATTATAGACTGTACATTGATCTGTAAGAAGCAGCATGGTGTAGTGGATCCCGCAAGAGCCTGGGAGTCAGAAGGTCATGGGTTCTAATCCTGGTGCTGCCAGTTTGCTGTGTGACCCTGGGCAAGTCACTTTACTTCTCTGTGCTTCAGTTTCCTCATCTGTAAAATAGGATTAAGACTGTGAGCCCTATGTGGGACAGGGATTGTGTCCAACCCAATTAGCTTGCATCTACCCTAGTGCTTAGAACGGGGGCAGATATACATATTTGTTCATAGTAGCAAATATGACGATTATTATTATTATTATCACCTGTGAGTTATTAGGAACTAAGGAAAGTTTTGGAAACTTGCGGTTAGCTAAGCCATTAAAGGGGTTGGAAAAAGGGGAAAGTAACAAATACTGATATGGCCCTGAAAATCCAGGGTTAGAATAATTTTTTCCTTAAAAGATAACCTTTAATTATCTATCAGTGGTATTTATTGAGCAGAGCACTGTACTAAGTGCTTGGGAAAGTACAATGAAATAGAGCTGGTAAACATGAATCCTGCCCTCAAGGACCTTGTAATTTACTGCGGGTGACAGAAACCAGAAGAAATTACAGATAGGGGAAATAGCAAAGTACAAGTGCTGTGGGGCTGGGAGTGAGAAGAGACTCAAAGTACTCAGGGGATACAGAAGACCTGAGTACATTGGTGATGCAGAAGGGAGTGAAAATAGGATGGGGAGATAAGAAGTCAGGGAAGGCTTCCTGGAGGATATATGATTTTAGGATGGCTTTGAAGGTTAGGAACGTGGTGGTCTGTCAGGTATGAAGGGGGAGGTATTCCCAGGCAGAAGGGAGGGAGTGGGCAGGGGCTCAACAACCAGAGAGATGATATTGAGGTACAACCACTCTCTGTTCCTAAATGCTCCCACTTGGAGGGTGGCAGAGAGGAATCTAGAGCCCTCTTAAAAAAACACGTAATTTCTGCTACAGTGCCATCTCAAGATTTCCCACCAGCTCTAAACCCCAGAAATACAGAGAATACCTTGCATTCGTTTCCCAGACAGCAAAAAAAATTACATCTTCTTCCCCCACCCCACCCTCAGGGCCACTCCTCAGATTCTTTCTTTAAAATCCATATTTGAACTCCATCTACTGTCTGCCCCCAAATATGTCTACATAGGAGAGGTCTGTAACCACACCCTTAAACATCATGATCCTCATAGGCTTGGGAAAGTCATCACCTCTCTGCCCTCAGTCTTGCCATATGAGAAAGCTTACTAGGCCACCAATTATAACGTCTCTCTCTAGTCCAGGGAGAAGCGATTATTACAATATGACTGCAATTGCTTGCTCAAAATCAAATGCAGCTGAGTAGCCATTCAAATCCAAGCCTGCAAGTTAACTGGAAACAAAGAAGCACTTTCATGGAAGACTTCCCAATAACGTGAATGGCAATTTGGGAGACTCCTCAAAAGCACATCCTGTGTCCTCAGTGGAAAGAGTGGATGCTGTCCTTCAGCATGTCCCGTTTTTGGAAGACTCCAATGACCTTTCTATTTCCTCATCCTTTAAATGCTTTTGCCTGGACTATGTCTAGACAGTCCTGGGGTGGTCAAATTGGAGACCATGGAGATGTCAGAGCCCAGGATTCACTGCTCATTGTTGACCTCAGTTGAAGGCCAAGCTTCAGTCTGGGAACTGTGGACTCAGGAGGCTGCACATCCACATTAAGGATGAGGTGGCCGTGATCCGCTCATTCAAAGCAAATTGGCTTCAGACTTCAAGCATTTGGAGGGTTGCCAACACAACCTGATAGCTGGGGCTCCTGCCACACCAGTTAAATGTGTAGCCTCTGATGGAAGTGAGCACCTTAATGTTCCACAACCAGATCTGGGCAGCCCTGATACCCAAGAGAATTATAATGTCTCTTGGAGACTGGCTCGGAGCCTTCAGAACATTTGAAAACAACTTGATAAGAGAAAAATTTTCAACTGTTTAATCTTCTATTTTGTGGTTGTTATGGTCATTTTACCATCTGGTTCAAGATGATCATCCTATTTTTCATTCTGTTTGTCAAGCATGACAGAGGGCTGAAAACACAACGGATGTTTGCTTTAAATAACAAAGTGTCCAGAACCTGAATACTTGCAGCAGCAAACTACTGTACGTCCCCCTGCCCCCCACCAAAGATGGTGCTGTGCTTATAATTTAAATATGAGTCCACCTTAAGGTGGGAAAAAGATATATTAAGTTTGCACATGTTGCCTTCCTTCTCCCTCCATCAGCCTCTTCATATTTTCACATCTAACTACCCTTGTTTTTTTGTTCACAATTGTGTTAAAATTCTCATTTTGCAACAGTTTATGCAAAACCTAAACACCTGGGTTCAGAGTTTCCTAAAGGAGTCATCTGAAATAGGTGCTTTCTGCCAAAATGTCAGGAAGATTTATGTGCTTACATTTATGCATTAAATTGAGGACAGGTGGAGGAACACTCAAGCATGAGAAGGAATGATAGCAAATTTCTATGCAAAAAAAAAAAAGGATGGTTATTATGACAACTACTGGTTTAGATAAAATAGATAGCCCTTGTAAAAGGAGAGGTCCCATGTTTGAAAAGCAATGTTTCAGCAACCAAATAATTACCTATGAGCTCATACTTCCTGCAAACAAGAGTATAAACTTGTATTGAAAATACATAGTTGCATTTGACTACATGTTCAGTTTCAACTGGAGTAAAACTTTTCTAAACATTCAAACAAATGTTTAAGTGTATGTGTTGGAGAAAGAGATTCTGAATAGATGCAAATGATGTCTTGACTAGTTTAATACTTAATGGTTTACAATGATATCAGATACACATGTACCCACTCAATTTTAAAAAATAATTAATATTTCAAATACCTTTTCAATGCCCAATACATCTTAAATTGTCATCACTTGATAAACACTACTCTAAACCGGATAGAAACAGACATTAGACGTGGATTTCATTATCCACCTGGATTTCAAGTAAATGGAGATTTTGCATTTTCAAAATGACCTATATGTTTCCCTGGGAAAACTGTGGTTAAATCAAATTTCTTAGAGATGGAAACAAGGATAATTGTCAGCAAGTCTTGCTGGGGTGTTACTTCTATGAGCCCACTGCTAGGCCCATATTGGCCTCCAAAGTGTCACTCAAAGTTATTACTAGATACTAAATTTATATCAGAATAAAGCCAGGACTCCTGAGTGCATACAGTCATTGGTTGACACCATGGGAACAGATTGAGCTTTAGGAAAAACATCTTAGAGTGCTTTTGTCAAACTGGCTGTTGCTGCTATGCCGAGGAGTAGTTTTTCCAAATAAAAGCTAACCGGTGTGTCTATGGACATATCCAAATAGGCAAGTGTGTAGTTTGAGAAAAGAAGTTAAGAAAGTTCCAAGTGGGCTTTAAATCTTTCCAGGACAAACCTCAAGGACCCTCATCTCTTCCTAGATAGTACATATCCTTGTGGCCTTTGCTTCCCAGATGGTCTCATCCTCCCACACAACTGCCACCTTGGAGAGCCACTGTCGATTGGACAAATACTCAGACCAATCAGGCACCCAAAAGACCCAAACCTGCCTACTCTGTATGAGCCCAGTATATTATCTTTTACACCTTCCATGTTGAATGGAGACATGAAAATAATAGCAGATTCCCCTTTGGTTAGCTGGCTGAGTCAGATCACATTAACACGGTAAGAAACAAGAGGATTCCATGAACTTTTTTGAACTTGATGTCAGGTTCTCTTTGTACAGGTATGAACAGTGAGTCAGATTCCCACCCTGTCTTGTCTTTTAACACACTCCTTACTTCCTTGCAACACATAATATGGAAAGAAAAAACCTACTGGGGCCAAACAATATAATAATACGGAGAAAAATTGCCTTATATAGATATGGCTTGAAATTAAAGTTTAGTATCAAATCTGTTAATATTAACTCAGGAAGGATGTCGGTTGGTTATTGGAAACTCCTACATATGAATTGGGAATTTCTCCCTAATTAATATCCTTCCCATCATTACCTCCCCAAGAATGCTCCAAGGACAGGGGGAGAGCTGGTCCCAGGGTAGTCTCACAGAAAAGTGTCAGAGATCCAGAGAGAAAGAAAACTGGCCAAAGGTAGCTGAAAGAATCAATCCATCATTACAAAGGCACTTTAGACTAATATTAATTGAACAAGTTCACTGAGTGTCCACATTGTATTCTTTAAAATTTCCAATGCATGGTTGCATTAAAATTCTCAAGTAGTAGAGTGTGTGAATCAGTTTGTTCTAAAGTAAGATGGATGGTTGTGGATGTGCAAATGTGATGGGAGGGGATGGCACAAAAGTGCTGGGATGATAGCTGAGGGGACATGACCAGGGGTGATGAAAAATTAATCTCAGAAAGCCTCCTGGAGGAGGTGGGTGAAAGCAGTGTTCTGACTGGAGACTGGATGTGAGTGAGGAACGAGAAGAGGGAGAGTTGAAAATGAAGCATTGTGAGATGGTAGGCTTGAGAGGGTGGACTGGGGGCGGGGGGGAGGTAGTAGAAGAGTGTGGATAGGTAAGGGAGAGCTGATGAAGGGTACCTCCCAAACGTTTTGTGAAGGTTTATTTAGTAGTAGAACCTGGGGGATGAAACACCTTATAAATTGGGATTGCAAGGTGTTAATGGGTTGATTAGATAGATGTTTGCTTTCAAGGGTAGCATGCCAGTAAAAATTGCAACAGATTTAGGAATTGACACAAAATTATTCCATCCAAGAAAAACATGTTTTCCCATGCCAAATGAGAGTATGGTGTTCCACAGCCTCATCTCACATTGGGACATTAATTGACTTCATTTATTAGACTTTACATCTCATTTTTATTTCTTCTTTACTAATTTAAAATCTAGGTACAATGTAATGTTGAAAGAATCTGCCCATGTGCATTTCATAATTTCAAAATATCATTTGTACTCTTTTGTTTATATTCATCCCCTGGCAGATTGGACCTGAAATCTGCTTCCTCTTTGAATTTGCTTTTTTTCCTGAATTTCCCACATATATATTTCATCATTACTGTGGTGTAGATTTGGAAATCTGAGTTGTTAGAAATGACTGGCCGTTGGCAAACTGAGACATGCAGAGTTGCAAGAGTAGTGGTGAAAAGGTAATTTATTAGTGGAAACCCTAACTGTATTTCTGCTAAATGCTGTTAATGCTTTGGACAGTGGCAGAGCTGAGATGAACTGAAGACTGCGTTCCTCTATTTTATCTGTTACCCCAGCTTTCCCTCTGTTGGGAAGGAGAAGGAAAACCGACATGAATATAAACTTATATGTTACAGACAAATGGTAAAAAGTAGATTTTTGCCATGGCAGTGTTCAAATCTGGAGACCAAAGCTCTTCTGAATACAGAGCTCCTGTGGGTGGTCTAGAAAGTTCATGGAAGCTGCAGGAGCAAAAACAACTCTCTCTGCTCCCTCCCGTATTCAGGTCAGGAAACAGGCTGCTGCCCATGCTGTCTCTCCAACACATCCCTTTCAGGGACCCTGATAAGATGCAGGAGAGGAAGGGAGCAGCAATGGCAGTGTACAAGGTCAACTTGCCATGAGCAGGCTTCAATTTCCCTTGCCCAGCCTCTCCACTATCTCCAAGTGGTACCTAACCAAGGCTATTTGCTAACCCTGCCACTTCATGGACAGTGTCAAGGCTTGCAAGTACAGCTTTCCAGCCCCACTCTCTCCAGCCTCTGGAGAGAAGCCTTTGTGGATTTAAGACTGTTCCACCCTAAATGGATGGGAGGAGGAAGAAGAAGAGTTGGAATCAAAATTTGACAACCCATCTACAGATATACTTTATTTTAGAGTTCAGCACAGGTTGGTAATCCCAAACCCTTCCATCCTCCAAAAAAAAAAAAATTGGTCCACCCCAGTATTCACCTGTATCTGATTCAGTCTCTAGGTTACCAAAGGATCCAAGTCAGCAAGGATCCAGATCTCACTTCTGAATGCACAGATGTCCCCATGGGTTGCTGGAATTGTAGTCCCAGCAAGCCAAGGCCTAATCACCTGAGTGTGGCCCAGCTGCACATTTGTGGCAGCCCTCAAGATGTTATGCTACAGCTCTCCCATTCCCTGAAGGCTGAAACCCCCAAAAGGGGGTATTGTGAAGCATGTCCCGAACTTCATCACACAAACCAAATGTGCTTTCTGTTAGCCTTACCTAGCTCCAAGAATTCAAGATCTGCAAGCTGGGTCCAACACAAGTGTAGCAATACTTTTGCTTCCTTAATCACATAGGTATATATATATGATTTTCTCAAGTTTCAGTGGCAGCATTAATTTGCAATTATTTTTTTCATGTGACTAAAACTAATCTTCCATAAGGAAGGTGGCGACCTAGGGAGTTGTACAACATACAGCTGGCATGGACTTCTGTTATTCCCATTGCAATACAGCAACTGTTTCACTAGAGCAGCACAACTGTTTTATGGCTCATTCCCTTGCTAATGGTTTGAAAGTTGGATCAATTCAAAACTTTCCATTCAATGGCTATTTCTATAGTTTTAACCATGATGAGAGCAATTTTGTATTCCACTAACTTTTTTACTAAATCATTCATTACAGATCACTTTTTTGTTTTCTTCATAAGCCCCGCTGGGTTACTCAGTTTGTATGTGAAAGCCTGTACTATTACTTCATTAGATTTTTCTGGGTGGAAAATGCCTGGGGCTCGGTTTGGTTAAACTAGTAAGTAATGGCCAAATCAAAGCTTATGAGCCCCAAACCAAATATTTATCTTTTTGTTTTGTTTTGTTTCTGCACACACAATTGCCTGTGGTTTTTTAGTTATGGCCAATATTTTATTTAAAAACCTCGTTAATCAAAATGTTATCAAATGTGACAAAAATGTGCCCAGGCCTATGAGGCTGGAAGTTATGAACATGGAACGTTTTTAAGTGGAAGAAGGCCGAGCCACCCATCTTTACCCATCCCCCGAGGTTGCACAAACAACATTAAATCATCAAAATAGAAGCACCACTAGTGTTCCATACAGTTTTCTGTAGTTGTCTCAGCCTATACAGTGACTACAAATCCAGTGCAGCTTGAGAGAAATAAGCAGTCATGATGTTCAGGAGTCCCTAAGGGTGGAAGGTTTCAGACTAAAGAACAAATAATGCAGAAATCTTTGAGTGCTGGGGATTTAGAATTGAGCAAAAGGCCACATGAATTTCTAAAGATAGAGGGATTTGCAACCAGGTCTATGGCCTTTGGGGGAGATAAGAAGTTTGTAGTGCTATGTCAGCAGGTAGGTTAAGCAACGAAATATTAAGCCGCTTATCTGAACTGAACTTCTGAACCTTTGAGGTCTGCCCATCCCTAATAATAAGAGCTATGCACTAGGTAGAATTCATGGTCCCAAATAACAGGCAATCATGGCTGGAAAAACAGCAAGTGGGTGTGTGGGTGGTGGGGTGTTGCCAGTATTTATGGCTAAAAACAGAGATTCATGATTTTGACCTCAGGTAAAATTTGCTCATTTCTCCAATCAAAATTTTTTCTTTTTTTTTTTGCTACAATAGTCAAATCATTTCCACCTGGATGCAGCCCAATGGTGCTTTTGAAACTGCCTGGAGGCAGACTATTTTACCACTGGCTTCCCCAGCAGGTGAGGATGTAGAGGGAGTAGTACTAAATACTATGCCTCCACTCCTTCTCAGACTTACCATTTCCTCTGCAGCTGTATGATCACATCCTGGCACTGCAGCATACCAAAGGAAATTCAGTGGCAGTGATTTTCCCTCCCTGCCAGATCTGTCAGACTGCACTGACATTTTAATGTTAACTGGAAAACTTCAACTTGGCTGTAATCAATCAATCAATCAATCAATTGTATTTATTGAGCACTTACTGTGTGCAGAGCACTGTACTAAGCACTTGGGAAGTACAAGTTGGCAACATATAGAGACGGTCCCTACCCAACAGTGGGCTCACAGTCTAGAAGGGGGAGACAGAGAACAAAACCAAACGTTTTAACAAAATAAAATAAATAGAATAGATAGGTACAAGTAAAATAAATAAATAAATAGAGTAATAAATATGTACAAACATATATACATATATACAGGTGCTGTGGGGAAGGGAAAGAGGTAAGACGGGGGAATGGAGAGGGGGATGAGGGGGAGAGGAAGGAGGGGGCTCAGTCTGGGAAGGCTTCCTGGAGGAGGTGAGCTCTCAGTAGGGCCTTGAAGGGAGGAAGAGAGCTAGCTTGGCAGATGTTGAGAGGGAGGGCATTCCAGGCCAGGGGAGTGACGTGGGCCGGGGGTCGACGGCAGGACAGGCAAGAACAAGGCATGGTGAGGAGATTAGCGGCAGAGGAGCGGAGGGTGCAGGCTGGGCTGTAGAAGGAGAGAAGGGAGGTGAGGTAGGAGGGGGCAAGGTGATGGAGAGCCTTGAAGCCGAGGGTGAGGAGTTTCTGCCTGATGCGCAGATTGATTGATAGCCACTGGAGGTTTTTGAGGAGGGGAGTAACATGCCCAGAGTGTTTCTGGACACAGACAATCTGGGCAGCGGTGTGAAGTATGGATTGAAGTGGGGAGAGACACGAGGATGGGAGATCGGAGAGGAGGCTGATACAGTAGTCCAGATGGGATAGGATGAGAGCTTGAACAAGCAGGGTAGCGGTTTGGATGGAGAGGAAAGGGCGGATCTTGGCAATGTTGCGGAGCTGAGACGGGTAGGTTTTGGTGACGGCTTGGATGTGAGGTGTGAACGAGAGAGCAGAGTCGAGGATGACACCAAGGTTGTGGGCCTGTGAGACGGGAAGGATGGTAGTGCCATCTACAGTGATGGGAAAGTCAGGGAGAGGGCAGGGTTTGGGAGGGAAGACAAGGAGTTCAATCTTGGACATGTTGAGTTTTAGGTGGCGGGCAGACATCCAGATGGAGATGTCCTGAGGGCAGGAGGAGATGTGAGCCTGGAGGGAGGGGGACAGAGTAGGGGCAGAGATGTAGATCTGGGTGTCATCAGCATAGAGATGATAGTTGAAGCCGTGGGAGCAAATGAGGTCACCAAGGGAGTGAGTGTAGATCGAGAACAGAAGGGGACCAAAAGGTCCTGGCTTCTAATCCCCGCTCCACCACATGTCTGCTATGTGACGTTGGGTAAGTCAATTCACTTCTCTGGGCCTCAGTTACCTCATCTGTAAAACGGGGATTAAGAGTATGAGCCCCATGGGGGACAGGGACTGTGTCTAACCTGATCAACTTCTATCTACCCCAGTGCTTAGAACAGTGCTTAGCACATTGTAAGTGCTTAACAAGTACTTGCTTAACAAGTACAGGTACAGAGAAGCAGCATGGTTCGGTGGAAAGAGCCCGGGCTTTGGAGTCAGAGGTCATGGGTTCAAATCCTAGATCTGCCACTTGTCTGCAGTGTGACCTTGGGCAAGTCACTTAACTTCTCTGGGCCTCAGTTCCCTCATCTGTAAAATGGGGATGAAGATTGTGAGCCCCACGTGGGACAACGTGATGACCTTGTATCTCCCTCAGCGCTTAGAACAGTGCTTGGCACATAGTAAGCACTTAAATACCAGAATTATTATTATTATTATTAAGTACCATAATTATTATTAATCATTATTAAGTGCTTAACATATACCATAGAAAGATGACTTCCTCACCTGTAATATAAAAATAGTATTCACTTGCTCTCTCTACATATTAGACTGTGAACCCCATGTTGTTCAAGGACTATGACTCTTCTGATTGTCTTGTATCTACCCCAAATGGTTGGCATGTAATATGTGCTTCATAAAACATAATCATTCTTATTTATTATCACAGAGGTTCTATACATCTCTGTATAACTACCCTTCATTTTGGAAGACAATGCTACTGATGATGAAATCTTGTCTAAGCATATGAATGTGGCTGAAATAATCCCTACACAGCAGTTGATCCAAGCCACATCGTGAGCACCTAAAATAGTTGCTGCAATACTGTGTTTGCCACTTCCTGGGCTGGTCAGATTTTGAAACCTCAACTTAGTGTCCAAAGATTTCCAAAGACTCTGCTTAAGGGGTATACCCACTATAAGGTCATTCCATGGCACGAGAGAATGAAAAGGAAATGAATAATGAGAATAATGATAGTGGTATTCATTAAGTGCTTATTATGTGCCAAGTGCTGTAGTAAGCACTGAAGCATAGATACAGGGTTATCAGGTTCAACACAGCCCATGATCCGCACGGGGTTCACAGTATAAGTAGTAGAAGCAGCATAGCCTAGTAGATAGAGTACATGGCTGTGAGAAAGAAGGACATGAGTTCCAATCCCAGCTCTGCCACTTGTCTTCTGTGTGACCTTGAGCTAGTCATTTCATCTCTGTGCCTGTTACCTCATCTGTAAAATAGGGATTAATGTCCCATGTGGAACATGGACTGTGTCCATCCTGCTTAGCTTGAATTTACCTCATCTCTTAATACAGTGCCTTGAACATAGTAAGCTCTTAGATACCATGAAAAAAAGAGGGAGAACAAGTATTGAGAACACAGAAATTCAGACATGGTGATTTTTCCCTCAGCCTCTCTGCCAGTGTTGTCTATCAAGAGCCCACTGCTGTGCACATTGAGACTGTCCTTCACTCTATAGCAAAGATGTTTGTTTTGCCCTCCCTGCATTTTTGTATAGTAGTCTCTTTTCAGTTCACTATTCAGCAATTTCTTGGGCATCATGCTATCATCCATCCTTTTTATGGGAGCTTTTCAGTTAAATTGTGTTGCAATGAGTTGGCAAGCCAACTGTATTCCAGGATTTCATTCGTTGTTGAGTACTGCCCATGGGTGATGCTGCTGGAAACTATTCGAGAAGCTGAATATATATATTATGAAGAAGGCTCAGTTAACAACCATATAGTAATAATACCTTGAATTTGTACCAATTTTTCATCCTCTAGAACATCAATTATCTTGTCAATCCTCACACTATCCCTGTGACTTAGGGAGACAGGAAAGTGTTAATTCCCCTTGTTTTCCAAATTGGTAATATGAGGCTCAGAGAGGTTAGGTAACTGGTCCCCGAGTCATACAGCAGGCCATTAGCAGAGCTTGGCCTAGAACCCAGGCCTCCTGACTCCTAAAACACAATTAGAAAATTGGAAATCAGTTTAGCTTTACAGACTTTATAGCCTGTCAGTCAGTCAGTTGTATTTATTGAGCACTTATGATGTGCAGAGCACCGAAAGAAGCACTTGGGAGAGTATAATATATCAGAGTTGGTAGACACTCTCAGAGTGGGAGACAGATATTAAAATAAATTATAGATGTGTACATAAGTGCTGTGGGGCTGAGGATGGGTGAATAAGGGGTTCAAATCCAAGTGCAAGGGTGATGCAGAAGGGAAAGGGGGTAGGGGAAATAAGAGCTTTGTCAAGGAAGGCCTCTTGGAGGAGATGTGATTTCAATAAGGCTTGGAAGGTGGAAAGAGTGGTGGTCTGTCAGATTGGCAAATGTTTGCCCATCTCCCAAAAGTCATGATAGCTTTCTTGATCTTTGCATATTCATGCATTGTTGGATAGTGCACCACTAGGTAGCTGAATCAGTGATAATTTAAGTTCTGTGTTGCCAGTGGAAATTCTTGAGTTGTGTATAGGCCTTCTCAGGAATTGGCTAGTACACGAACTCAGTTTTTGTCAGGAGTATTGCCACCTTATAGATCTCTATGTCAACTCAGAAAGTAATTCTTAATCACCTGCCTGCCTCCTTCTACATGCCTTTCAAGTGCAGAATCATCAGTGGACAGCAATCTGTGTAATAGTTTCAAGTACTTTCAAGAGACTTGTAGCCTCTTGAGTTGGAAGACCTTCCCAGTAGACTAGAAGCTTATTCTAATTCCACCTTCAAGTTATCCGTGGCATACTCAAGCATGATGGTGTAGAATTATTGAACAGGACTGGACTACTGCATGCTCTATACTGATGGTGATGGGGAAAGGATCAGAAAGGGAACCTTCAAATCTAATTCAACTGATCATACCATTATGGAGTAACTAAAGATCATGGTGAACTTCTCAGGACAGTTGTTAGGGGCCTGGTCTGTTTTTAATTGATGAATACTTTTGCAAGTTCTATACATAAAAAGTATTCCCTGTACTTCTTACAGGCAGTCCAACTCATATCTGCTCTTCTGGAGTTTTGTCTAAGGCCATATTAATATTCAAGTTATTAATATTCTTCATTGCTAGGTCTTGCCTGCAATGAAAGCAGAAAGGTGTCCTAGTACTTTTTACAGGTAGTTCCCTCACTTTTCTTCTTTAATATGATGATTATGGTGGCATCTTTGAAATCTTGTCTGATTTCTTCAGTGTTCCATATGTTGAAAAATACCCTGCCTGAATCTGAATCAAGTCTCTGCCTTGTAGATTTCTGCAGGAATTACATCAGATCCAGGTGCATAACCATTTTTCCTCACTTCACTGGGGTAATCACTTAGTACAGAACATTGTGCTCAACAGGTGCTCTGTAAATACCATTACTACTATTAAATGCTTGGATAAGTGCAACAGAAGCACATGCTCCCTGCCAACAAGGCACTTACACTCTAGTCACTTCCTTAAATGTGAAAACTAGATGAATGCCTTATATTTTGGCTAGTTTTATATGCTTTCAAAAGCCTCATATTCAGTAGTGGAAGGCATATTCAGAAGATCTTTTACCTTATTTTTTTGCCATTTCCACATGGTTATCTTTTTGTTTGTAAAAGAGTTTAGTGTGCCTGGGGCTTCAGAGCTTCTTTAATCGTGAGTAAATTATACGCAACGACCCATCAGGAGTAACAGCAGTTGATGATGCCTAGTAAATACCTAATGAACAGCAGTTGTTCACAATGAGAGACAGTACTTATACATTTATACAGTACTTTGTAGATATTTATTACTCTCTTTTATTAATGATGTGTATATAGCTATAATTCTATTTATTCTGATGGTATTGACACCTGTCTACTTGTTTTGTTTTGTTGTCTGTCTCCCCCTTCTAGACTGTGCCCGTTGCTGGTTGAGACCGTCTCTATATGTTGCCAATTTGTATTTCCCAAGTGCTTAGTACAATGTTCTGCACACAGTAAGTGCTCAATAAATACAATTGAGTGAATGAATGAATGAATTTATTGCATGTGATCTCACCAGATACGGTGTTGACTTTGAGTCACTGAGCAAAACCAGACTGCTTGATACAGCACAGCTTACTGAGACAAGTGCTTGGTATACCTTTTCTGGAGAAGTCTTGGATTTGCATTCAGAAAGTCTTACGTTTCAACTTTAAAGCTTCCCAAATACTCCCAGAGGTATAAACATGACTCTGCCTCTAAATCAAAAGTGTCTTTGTTGTTATTGTTGTTGTTGTTGTTGTTTTTATGGTATTTCTTAAGCACTTACTATGTGCCAGGCATTGTACTAAGCACTGGGATATATACAAGCTTATCAGGTTGGACACAGTCCATGTCCCACATGGGTCTTAGCCCCCATTTTACAGATGAGGTAACTGAGGCACAGAGAATTGAAGTGACTTGCCCAAGGTCCCACAGCAGACAGGTGGAGGATCTGGGATTAGAACCCAGCTCCTTCTGACTCCTAGGCCTGTGCTGTATCTACTAGGCCATGCTGCCTCTCTAGTTTCAGGAAAATGATATTATTCAGATGTTTTGTGACCATAGATCAGTGCACATTCTTCAATACTGGCAAATGGCAATTAAGAAAAAGAAACACCATCTAGAGGGTCTAGGTAGACTCATTACTTTGATACCAATATCTGACCATCAAGAGAGATTTCAATGAGTGGGTTAGGATAGATGGCACAATGGAAAATAGTAAGTCAGAGAACTCAGTTTGCTTGCTGAACTTCAGCTCACAATTATCAATATTATTCTCATCCCCATAAGAAAAATACATTATGGATCCAAACCAGGTCTAAACCTGGCAAATGGATCATTGAAGCTGTGTGAGCTGCTGAGTGCTGGGCTAACCTTTTGAGTGCTGGTCCTCATTTGGTAGGATCCAAATGGACTAGAAATATAATCCATGAGAACACTAGTAAATTGTGGTATTTGTTAAGTGCTTATTATTTGCCAAGCACTGTGGTAGATACTAGGTTGGAAACAGTCCCTGTGCCACAGTGGGGCTCACTTATAAAGGAGAGGGAGAACAGGCATTTAACTCCCATTTAACAGATGAGGAAATTGAGTCGCAGAGCCGTTACCCAGGAGATCACCCAGCAGGTAAGTGACAGAGCCAGGACTAGAACCCAGGTTCTCTGACTCTCAGGCCCGTGTTCTTTCCACTAGGCCACACTGTATCGATATAGCTCAGTGTCAACTTTCAGGAGAATGAAGATGTTTTACAGATGCTCTGTGCCAACATCACAGCATTACTACTGGAACAAGAACCACAGCCACAACTACCAACCTAAACAGCCAGTGAATACATGTTCAAGATATTGTCTATCACCAAGGCTGAGGTTATGGCAAGGAGACACCACCAAGGATGGTTTCACTGAAATGACTCAGATTGAAAAACTTCTTGCTGTAGAACAAGAAATGCATCATCGACACTTAATGGTGCCTCATGATTTTAACAAAAGAGAAACCTACACAAACCTGAGACATGACAGGCAGATCAAGCTAAGAAACATGTGGAACTAGTGGTGGGATGCCAAGTCTGAAAAGTAGCAATACACAGTGTATTTCAAGTTGACAAGCTTCTGCTTGCAAAAGCCATCTTACATTGCTCCAGGGACAGTCAAGGCCAACAAAAAACAGTAATTCTTTTGGTAAGATTGCAAAATGGATGCCCCCACTCTTAGGGAACCTGAATTTCCCTTCTACTATACAATTGCTTCTAATCAACTCTGTACCATCCATCAAACAAATAATTGTTCATCAAAGATGCACATTAAGCATAAGCATTATTATGTGTCCCTCCATAGAGAGAGCTCATACATTACTTTACTACCTTTCCTAGAACACGGGTTCTTGCCCAGAACAGCAGGACATCATCCCACAAATGAGGAAAAGTTCTCAATGGGGAAAGTTCCTTTCTTAATTTGTTCAGGTTTTTCTTGTGAGCGGATCTGAAAGTGGTTTTTGAAATATATGAGAGTAAGCCAGAGATTCTCTAGGGTCTGTCATATTAGCCTAACAGTCACCTGGTCATGTGACAACATTCACCTTTGCTAATACCACATGCATGTCTAGCCAGTCTGACATACAACCTGCAAATCGGACTGTTTACAGCAAGTCCACCATAATGGAAAGACTGTTAATACTGCTGGATTTTCATATTATAGTTTATTACTAAAGGGATCCTTTTCAGATTTGGTAGTATCTCAAGCAAAATATGCCCCCCTCCTCCCCCTCCGCCTTACCTCCTTCCCTTCCCCACAGCACCTGTATATATGTATATATGTTTGTTAGTATTTATTACTCTATCTATTTATTTATTCTACTTGTACATATCTATTCTATTTATTTTATTTTGTTAAGATGTTTGGTTTTGTTGTCTGTCTCCCCCTTCTAGACTGTGAGCCCACTGTTGGGTAGGGACCGGCTCTAGATGTTGCTGACTTGTACTTCCCAAGCACTTAGTACAGTGCTCTGCACACAGTAAGTGCTCAATAAATACAATTGATTGATTGATTGATTAAGGCTGGAGGGCACACAGTATATAATTCTCTGGGCAATGCACTGTTCATTCATTCATTCAGTTGTATTGAGTGCTTACTGTGTGCAGAGCACTGTACTAAAACGCTTGGGAAGTACAAGTCGGCAACATATAGACATGGCCCCTCCCCAACAATGGGCTCACAGTCTAGCAGTCAGTGCTTGGTACATACAGTTTTTATGTCCTTGTATCTATTCAAAACTTCCCTACATGACTTCATAAATGCCAAATTTTCACTAAAAGGCCCCAATTAAACATTGATCCAGAGGTTCCCTTAATAATAGTACATTTTTTGTTTACCTGGACCTAAGCCTTTTTTATTAACATATTTATTCATTGTGGGGATTAGTAATAGATGTTCAAATTTCTAATATTCTATTTTAAGGATAGAGCAAGCAGGAATTTGCTTTCAAAGCATATTCATCTAGGTACTGACGACTTACTGTTGATACCTTTTAATTACCGGTAGCTTTAGTATGGAGATTTATCCTTAAACCTCTTGATAATCCCAGTCAATTCTTGATGTCAAAAAATGGAAGGCAGTGCTCCTTTTAGAGTAAACTGTGTCTTGTACTCAAGAAAAAAAAACCCTAATGGTAAGCTAAATCACTTAGAAGGGGAATAAAAGTGGAGCTAAAAAATTTGGCAAGTAAATTTTTCATGGAGGCCTTCTTGAGAATCAGAAAATAGGCAGTTAGTTGAAATATGTGTCTGCCAAATTTCACTTTTTCCATTGAAGTCTCCTTAGGTTATACCTTTATGTGGCTCACACGATGGGGTGCATCTTCAAAGCACAGCTAAGGAGAAGTCACTGAAATGCCCTGCCATTGAAGCTAACCCCTTAAGACTAAAGAGCTTTTTTAATTTTGTTTTGGTTGGTTTTTTATGGTATTTTTTAAGCACTTACTACTTGCCAGGTACTGTTCTATGTGTTGGAGTAGATACAAACTAACTTGGTTGGCTAAAATCCATGTCCCACGTGGAGCTCACAATCTTAATCTCCATTTTACAGATGAGGTAACTGAGGCCCAGAGGAGTGAAGGTAAGTACCCAAGTGAAAGTAAGTGAAGGTAAGTACAGCAGGGTTGGCATTAGAACTCAGGTCCTTCTAACCTCCAGGCCTGTGCTCTATCTAATAGAGCACTGCCTCTTGTTGAAGACAGCATCATTTTCATCCCAAATTGATGTACACTCTTCAGAGTTACTATGTGAAATAATAAAGAAAAAAGACTAAACTGAAGAAATTTTGGGTGTGAATATCCTGTTGATCTGCTCATTAGGCAAAACACCACCCACCAAAGAACCTTGAAGTTGGGTAGACATTTTTCTGATTGAATACTATTCTCACAGTCAGTCAGAATGCAGTACAAGTTGCCAGAAACCATTCATCAGACTCTTGCCGAAAAGCCTGTCAGCTAAGGCTGGAGGCCTAGAGCCAGCCTGTCAAGATTTGGGCTTGCAGCCAGCCTGTCATGGTCTGAGGCTGGTAGCCAAGCAGTAACTTTGATGTTTAAGGGGTTAGCCAACTGGTATGTGAGGGTGGCCCATCTGCTCTGAAATAATATACCACGCTCAAAGGTCATGAGTTCTGAAACTAATCTGGCTGTTAGAATATCTCTAATAAAAACTGAGGTAGACATTTTACATTGTAAAAAAAATGTTCAAATTATTTCAGTATTTGTTTTGATTAAAATTTCCATTGCATGTGCTTTTCATTATGCAACTCAATTAGTATATAAAAGATTTTCTGTTTAAAACTTTTAAATGAGCATAATTGTTCAATTTGGAAAGATTACAATGCTTTTATTTAATTAACACTGCAATAAATACATAGTGCTGTAATGAACCCCATACTTTTAGGCCATTAACCATTCAATAAATTTACAATATGGAAGGTTCTTCATGGGGAAGAAGATAAATAAAGCTATTTAAACGAATGTACAACAGCTACGATGCTAAGCAGCAAATTATAGCTTTTTGCTTCTCATCCACTAGAGTTGTACCTTGATTACAAACATATGGGAATGTAATAAACACCATACATTTCAATTACTATTTTGAACATGAGCTCCACTACACTTTAAAAAAAAATTCTGCAGCATGGAAATGCCGTCTGCATAGATGGCATCATACCAAAAACAAGGTCTTTAGGAAGTTTGTCATCCTATCTATTGTCAGACATTTTAGATTTATATTTTGGGTGTTTGTTTCCTAGCTACTCCTTCGAAATGAAAACAATCAGAACTTGTTCCTGTAGGAAGGAGTTGATTATTTGCTAGTGCTATTGTCCTGGATAAAATCATCCCTAAATATATTTTGATTCAGTGATGTCCATCTCAATTTATCAGTTGGTGCTATGGACAAATGATATCACCAGAGGCTCGTACTAGGAATAATTGATGAAGAGAAGATAATCCTCTCAGTCTTTCTTGACTTCACTTAGTCTTCCTTATCATTTTTTTTCAGGCTACATTTCATTGGATACATTGGGTAGCTGCACCCATTTGTCCTCTCCAACATAATGTTCTCTCTCTCCCTCCCTGTTCTGCACAGTAGCCATGATAGGTGGCAGCTCTATATAAACTTCTTGAATGCAACCAATGAAGCTACCTCATTGTCACCTTCACCAGAATGCTGCTAGAACTGGCAGTTATAAGACCTGCCAGAAACATAAGCCTGCCAGAACCTTTCAGAAGCTGAAAAATCAGTAAGAAAACCATTCTTCCCCCCTTCAGATTCAAATGTGTCCGATGGCATATAGGAAAGGAGAAATGGGAGGTACTACCTAGGGTTTGGTGTCAAAAAGAGTTTAGGTGGTCTGGATGAACAGCAGGGTAGTGGATAATGTATTCCCTGGAGTTCATATATTCCCAAATCCCATCTCCATCTGATGACATTCCTGCAGGAATCTGCAAGCACAGAGGGGACCTAATTCTCAGACACCTGCACAGCTTTAACTCAACATGGAACAGATGAGGAGATCAATCATTCAAGAATGTTTATAGAGCATTTCCTTTGTGCAGATCACTGAACTAAGTGCTTTGTAAAGTATAATAGACATGGTCCATCCTCTCAAGGAGCTTACAATCTAGTGAAGAAGACAGTTGGAAGTAGGGGAAAATTATGAGGTATAAAGATATGTATATAAAGGCCACCAGGAGCGGGGAGCATCTAAGTCTTAGTTGACACAGAAGTGCTGATGTGGCAATGGAAGGAGAAATAGGGTGGAGAGATGAGATATTAATCAGGAAAGGCCTCCTGGAAGTTTTGTGGTTTCAGGAGGGCTTTGAAGAAAAGGAGAGCAGTCCTCTGCTGTGGGTGAAAGGGGAGTAAACTCCAAACAGAAGGGAGGGTGTGAACAAAAGGTGGGTGGAGAGAGATGAAAATAAGGCTATATTACTGGCATGATCCCTGTTGGTGGACAGCGTCAGGGAAATGTAGAGAACAAACCAGCATCTGTCCATTGTCTTCATGATGGCTGTTCTTTGCACGTTTGGCTGACTAGAAAAGTTTAACACTTAGAAGTTAAACTTCTAAACTTCCATGTTGGAATAACAGTCAAAGTTCTGGACCAACACCATTTGCTGTCACAAATAGCATCCAGCACGGCTGAATTTTGACACAATAATAATAATAATAATGGCATTTATTAAGTGCCTACTATGTGCAAAACACTGTTCTAAGCACTGGGGAGGTTACAAGGCGATCAGGGTGTCCCATAGGGGCCTCACAGTCTTAATCCCCATTTTACAGATGAGTTAACTGAGGCACAAAGAAGTGAAGTGACTTGACCAAAGTCACACAGCTGACAATTGGCAGAGCCGGGATTTGAACCAATGAACTCTGACTCCAAAGCCCGTGCTCTTTCCACTGAGCCATGCTGCTTCCCCTGTGTGGGAGGGGAACACAACCTTTTCCACAGCAATGCTTGCAGCCTTGCTTAGTGATGTGTTCAAAGGTGTGGAACAAGGGGGCCTTGCTTAGTGATGTGTTCAAAGGTGTGGAAGGCCCTACATGTGATATTGTCTAGATGACTTCTGAATTTGCAGGGAATTCATGTGGAAACAATGCTGGCAATGACTCTCATCCATGAGCTATTATTTCCGCATGACTGAGCACCAGTGACTAGCACTCTGGGAGACATGCAATTGCTCACTGAATATTTTGCAGGAGTTGCAAAATGCTTCAGGCTGAGAATCAGTCTGAAAAAGACTGAAATTGGGCTCCCAGGTGCAGGTGTAATATTACAGCTCCTTCATTGATGGTATCTATCTTGTGCAGCTTAAAACCATTGAAAAATTATTCTATTTGGGAAACATGCTCTAAGAAAGTGCTGTTATTTATCACAAAATATATCAACACAACCAGTACAGCATTTGGAAAACTGGAGTACTAGCAGCGCAAGGAAAAAGGAGTCAGACTGAAGACAAGGATTAATATTTACTGGGCTGCTGTTGTTGCAGCACTGCTATACGTCTATAAGGATGGTCACCAGATCAGTGACATACCAGACAACTCGACCAGGTCTTTCCACCTAGTCTGAAGTAGGGCAAGATTTCATCCTGAACACAGAGGTCCTGTGTGTTGCAGCATCATAGGCACCGAGACAATGACAATCAGAGCTCAGTTATATTGGGGTGATCATCTGGTATGAATGAACAATAAACAAATTCTAAAGGCGATCTGCTATGGAGAAGCCTGGAACACACTCCAGAGGAGGGCAGAGATAAAATTGCAAAGGCATAACTGAAGGCCAGCCATGAATTTTGCACCAATGACACAAGTGCTTGGGAATTCATGGCCCAAAACAGGTTCTGTTGGCAGTAAATCTGCCATTTGGCTATTCAATCAGTTTTGAAGACAAATGAATTGTTCCAGCCTAGGAGAAATATGCTGGATGAAAGGCAGTTTTAAACACTGCAAAACAACCAGTGCTAAGGGAGTCAGAAAGTCATGGGTTCTAACTCCAGCTCTGCAAAATGTCTGCTGTGTGGCCTTGGGCAAGTCACTTCTCTGTGCCTCAGTTACCTCATCTGTAAAATGGGGATTAAGACTGTGAAACCCCATGTGGGACAGGGACTGTGTCCAACCCAATTTGCTTGTATCCACCCCAGTGTTTAGAACAGTGCCTTACATAGTACATAGAGCTTAACAAATACCACTATTATTATTATTATTATTACATCGTGGTCTATTCATTCATTCATTCAATCATATTTATTGAGCACTTACTGTGTGCAGAACACTGTACTAAGCACTTGGAAAGTACAATTCATCAACAGAGACAATCCCTACTCAACAATGGGCTCACAGTCTAGGGTTAGCCATGCCTCATACCTTGACATCTCCATGCACCTCATCATGTACAGGAAATGATTGCAATGATTGCATTGATTATTTTTCAAGGGAAGATTCCCTAACTTTTAGGTATATGCCATCGAATATCCTTAACCTTTCCCCTCTATATCTCAAACTTTCCCTCTAGTGCCCCATTCTGAATCACTCATAAATCTATCCAATCTCCTCTTGAATTCACTGTTATTTCCAGACTACATGACACCCTGTGGGAACTAATCCCATATGCTTGCCATTTGCTCAGTGAAAAAAAAAGTTTCCTTTTGTCTATTTTGAAGCTACCTCCTTCAAGCTTTAATGAGTATCCCTTTGTTCTGGTGCTGTGGGATTTGATTAACAACAATTCCATGTTCGTTCCACTCACATCCTTCATGATTCTGTAAACTTCAAGCATGTACCCACTCAGCCTTCGTTTTTCCAGTTTGGAGAGTCCTAATCTTTTTAGTCTATCATCTTTTCAATCTATCATATCTCCATTCCCTTAATCATAATGTTTGTCCTTTTTGGTACTTTCTCCAGCCCTATTTTGTGTTTCTTAAAATACAATGAGCATATGTGGATGTATTACAGTCCTATAATACAGTGACAAAAGATGTCTTGTTTTGTTTTCTGATCTGTTCTGCTCACATATGCTTGGCCTGTTTGACTGGTGTCATATACTAGGCAGATTACTTGAAAGACCACTCAATATTGACTTTGAAATCTCTTTCCTTATTCATGACTATCTCTGAACCTATGTTATTATTGAGCACAGTGCTCTGCACACAGTAAATAAACACAATAAACACAACGGACTATTTGCTTTTTTTTCCCTAGGTGCATTACCTTGCCTTTGTTCACCAGCTCAGCTGCCATTTTTCAATCCATTCACTCAGCTGTTTGAAGTTTTACCACAGTGGGTCGCCATCTTAAAGGCATTTCATTCCCCACAAGAGCGTGGTGACAACTATAAAACTGGAATTAACCCTATACACTTCCCCCTCCATATCATTTATAAAATTGCTCAACAAAATATGCTCTACTATTCCCTGGGAGACACAACTGTTTACACACTTTTCATGGAAAAAGTGGAACTTTGTCAAAGGCATTTTGAAAACGTACATCCTGAGCCCTCGAAAGAATGCCAATAATAATAATAATAATAATAATAATGGCACTTATTAAGCGCTTACTATGTGCAAAGCACTGTTCTAAGCACTGGGGAGGTTACAAGGTGCTCAGATTGTCCCATGGGGGGCTCACAGTCTTAACACCCATTTTACAGATGAGGGAACTGAGGCACAGAGAAGTTAAGTGACTTTCTCAAAGTCACAGCGGACAATTGGCGGAGCCGGGATTTGAACCCTTGACCTCTGACTCCACAGCCCGTGCTCACTGAGCCACGCTACTTCTCTGCATAAGAGTCATAAGTAGACTCTGCATAGAGTCATAGTATGACTCTGCAGTAGAGTCATAAGGCATGACTTCTCCTTACAGACACCACCATGCTGCCTTTTTGCCAATGGATTGTATCCTCCTAAGTGCTTGCTCACCCCTTTATTTAATTATAGATTATACTAATTTTCCTGGTATCAAAATGAGACTCACTAGTCTATAATTCATAGGATCACCTCAAGACCCTTCTTATAAATGGGAGGTATATTGGTGATTCTAGGATCCTAGGTACAGTGATCATTATTAATACTAGCTTACACCCTATTTCCAGGTTCCACAATTTCCTTTTGGAGGTCCTTAAATTCTCAGGCAGGGACCATTTGATCCTGGTGATTTGTTCACATCTCAGTCCATCAATCAACTGTATTTATTGAATACATACATACTGTGTGCAGAGCACTGTACTAAACACTTGGGAGAGTATGGTAAAACATTCATCATTCTTTCATTCAACCATATTTATTGAGCACTGACTGTGTGCAGAGCACTATACTACGCACTTCAAAAGTACATTACAGCAATAAAGAGAGACAATCCCTGCCCGCAACGGACTTAGAGTCTAGAGGGTGCTCTAGGTGTTGGTCTAGGTGGTGCTCTCCACCACCCTCCATCCTTTAGGACTCCTGCTTGTTGGTTTACAGAGTTTGGCTACTCCTGCACTATGGTTGTAGGGGTGAGAGACAAAAGGACTCCTTGATAGACAGTACAACCCTTATTTAAGCCCTGGTCTCCCTGGTATGTCAGAGAACCCCATCCTCGGATAAATTGGGTGGTGGAAGCCATGTAACCAGGGGGTTCCAAAACCTACCCATCTCATCCCCTGGGAATATTTCACTGGGGCTCATTTCCCTTATCTCAGAAGATCCAAAGAACCAAGAATGCATCCAATAAGTCTACATTCTTTTACAATATGCACACATTAAAGATTACCTTTCTTTCTGAAGAAGTGAACCCAACAGAGCCATTTCTGGTAACAATGAGAAATAACACCGACTGTTATTAAAGCATGAGTTTTAATCCAAAAGTCAGCCTATTACAGTAATGGCTGTTTGGTTCAATATTAGTTTAATCTCAGTGGAGAATTGAAACATGTCAAGAAGTTTTTTATTCCTAGTTTCCTGAACCATGATTTTTGAAGAACAATTAAGTTCAAAGCCTTCTCCTGAAAGTTCATGACAATGTTCTCAGGACAAATATGTTCTAGGAATGGCATGAAACATATTTAAAGGCAGACAGGGACTACAATGGGGACAGTCTCAAACCAAAAGGCTGGATGTTGTGCCCCTTTTACAGCTCTAAACAGAGCTTTAAAAGCATGGGTTCTAAAGGCAAAGACAGAACACTGAAAAGCTTAAAATGTAACATCAAAAAATGCATTCAAACATAATTCCTTTATGAAATAACTCACTTTTTATATTGTTATATAATATAATCATTTATATAGTATATATAATATATTATATTATTATAGCAATATAACAGTGTTGGTAGACCCATTCCCTGCCCACAGTGAGTTTACAGTCTACTTCTAGTTAATCATTTTGTTCTAAAGCATCCTGTCTAAAGCACCAGAATGGACTCCAGTTTCTCTAACTAATCTGCTACACAAATACATTTTGGGAGACCTCATAATTTTCTATACTTGCTGGCTTTGCCTCAGTTTATAATTTAGGTAGCCTACAATACTGCTTTTGCATTTTTAGTGCCAGCAACCTAGAGGAATTTTAATTCAGGTGAAGCTGTTCTTGTGGGCTACTTAAGGTCAAGGATCTTGTCTATTAAGCATTTCACACTCTGTGTTCTGCAGAATAAGTGCTTGATACATGCTATTGATTGATTGAGTTTACTAGTTCCCTTCCCTTGCCCTAAAAAGCTTGAAGAGAAGTCCCAAACTTCAGAAAGAGGTTTAAAACTAGTGGCACGGGTATCCATTGAATGTGTTAGAACAGTGTACGGTCTTGGCTAGTGTTTGGTGGGCACATAACATTAGGTTTACCCCTAGCATATTTAGGTCACAATTTGATTTTTTGACCCAAAAAATTATTTTTAAAACAATGTTACTCCGAAAGGCTACAGCTTAAGTCACTAAGCATCTTTTACCTCAACTCATTTCTTCAGTTAGTCAATCAACAGCATATACTTCATACCCATTGTGTGTAGAACACTATAATTGGTGCTTTGATAATAACTACTCGGTCTCCTACAGTTTCAACTGTTCACATTCATTTAGTACAAATGAAATCAAAAATAAGATAAAGTTCAAGAAAAAGTTGTGAATGTCTAGAAACACACTGCGGAAGCCATTTTCAGCTTGCAATAGCAAAAGGCATCAATGTGATTTAAATGAAATCTACAGGTAATTCACTTCTGCATTATTTAATGTTGTTGTAGTGATGTGTAGACTAAAACCTAAGGGTGGTGTGTGAGATTGAAGGTGAAAGAGTGAGAGAGAGGATGGAGGGGAGAGAGTGGGATGTTCAGGTTTTTAGCTCTAGACAAAAACCTCACAGAACTAGTTTGCCAGAAATGGCAGTGTAACCACAAACAAAATCTAAGTTGTGCAAATCTGTGGGAAAAGGGCATCTTTGTAAGAGTGTGATATCACTGAAGAGTATTGCCACATCCAAAGCCCATTTTCTAGGACAAAAAATAGTATTGTTTAACTCACCATACTACCTTGTTGCTGATATAAGTGTAGAAATCTGAAGTTTACTATTTAAAAAGATGCTTAGAAAATTCCTTACTGCTGTGATTTTTTGACCACACATAAGGTTTTGAAAACGATTAACCAATTGTCTGTGATACTGAGTTTGTTTTAAAATTATGTGGAAAATAAGTCTTATCCTTAAGTAGTCCATAGTTTCTTAAGTCAGCAAGCCATAATGGCATGAATCCTAGAGTACTTAGGGACTTGGCGGATAGTACTGAAAAGATGCTGCTATTGTTTTTGAGAACAGACAAAGTTCCTGAGGCCTGGATAATAACAACGATTTGCCCATCTTTAAAAAGGGAAAGAGAAAATCTTACTAATTGCAGACCAGTTAGCTTAACTTTGATACGTGGGAAAATACTTGAACAAATGATCAAACAACCAGCTTGCAACCATTTAGACCATAAGATACTAGGAAGCAACGAACATAGATTTGTGATGAGTAAGTCACCCCCAGACAAAATAAATTTCCATATATGGTAAAATGATAGACATAAGAGCAAGTGATTTGATGTAATCTCTCTGGATTTCACCTTTGCATATGGTGCTCTAGTCATTCTTGCTTAAAAAGGACTACTCCTTTCTTGATTGCATCATGCTGGGTGGAGTTGTGGGCAATAGTTGTCTCCCCAAATTTATCTACTATGCCACAATGTCTGAGATTGTACTTCACAGCATCCTTAAAGTGTTTCCTCTGATCCCTAAATTTCGGTAGTCCCATTTAAGGCTACCAGGTGGCAACTAGAGAAGTAGCATGGCCTACTGGAAAGAGCATAGGCTTGGAGATCAGAGGACCTTGGTTCTAATCCTGTCTCTGCCTCCTGGCTGCTGTATGACCTTGAACAAGTCACTTAACTTCTCTGGGCCTCAGTTTCATCATCTGTAAAATGGGGATGAAATACATGCTCTTCTTCCTACTTAGACTATAAGGTCCATGTGAGACAGGCAGTGTGTCTGACCTGGTTATCTTTTATCTATCCCAGTCCTTAGTATAGTCCTTGGCACATATAAAGTGCTTGAAAATCACTATTATCATTATTGTTGTTATTATTATTAACCATCCATCATCTATGCTTCTTATATGTCCCACCAATAAAGTCTGGGTTATGGTGAACATAAACCTTGATGTTTGTGAACCTGTCATGGCACATAGGCGAAGTTGAAACTTCTCAAGAAGCCATTTAGGACATCTATGGTGGGTCCAAGTCTCACAATCCTGTAGAAGATTAAACAACTCTAAATACACAGCCCCAGTGTACTCAATTGGTGATGGCAACATGATTTGACAAGTTGCCTCCACTTCAAATGTGTCCAAACATATCATCATGGAGTAATCTTTGGATCTTGATAAACTTGTTAGGGCAGCCAAAGTTGTTTAGAAGCCCAGGTCTACTGATGCTATCAAATGTTTTTTTTTTTTAAGGTCTATAGATACAGAGTAGAGCTCTGATAATTTTCCATGCAGCAAAGATAATGTCTGCTGGACTTCTCTCTGGCCTGGAGCCAATTGTAAATCTGGGAGGGAAAAATCTTCAGTAGACATTGTCCAGGCGGAATGTGACTAGGTTTTTCCTAGAAATGAAGAGCACTGGCATCCCCTGGTAATTTCCCCCTCTAGTTCTATCACCTTTGTGAAGATGAGAATAATGGTGCTATATTTAAAATCCCGGGGCATTTTCTCCATGATCCATAGTTCTGAGTTCCACATTTTCATCTGTTTTAGGGACACTGCCTTGTGGAATACCAGCTGATAACTTATGGCAAAACCTGAACTCTTCATCCTTCCCACTAAGCCTTCTCCTCCTGTTAATTTTTGTCCTGTTCTCTGTCCCAGAAACAACCTCAGTGTCACCTTTGACTCTTTGACTCTTTTCTTTCATCGAGCTACCACATTCAGTTTGTCTCTGAAGCCTGTTGGTTTTTTACGTAAATATATATACAAAAGCGTGCATCTGTGTGTGCATGTATATTTATGTTTGTATATATATATATATATATATATATATTTATATATATATATATATATATATATATATATATATATATATATATATATATATATATATACGTCTCCACTCTTTTGGTTCTGGCACCCTGAACTGGCCAAACTAGACTATCTGATGAATGACAGGTCATAGAGACAGGTTCTGGTAGACTTTCTTCTGAAGATATCTCACTTTTTTGAGTGACACCATTCAGATGACACATTTACATTTAAAATCAGTCTTTAGTCTCTGGTCTCTGAAATTTATCATCTCCTGACCCTTTACCTAACTCTAAAGCAAAAGTACTTTGATACTATTGGTGTTTACAGAGTCAGTCAGTCAGTCAGCCATATTTATTGAGCATTTACTGTGTGCAGAGAACTGTTCTAAGGGCTTGGGAGAGTTCAATATAACAATGAACAGACACATTCCCTTCCCCTAATGACCTTAAAGTCTAGAGCAGCAGCAGTAGTAGTAGTGGTAGTAGTAGTAGTAGTAGTAGTAGTAGTAGTAGTAGTAGTAGTAGTAGTAGCAGCAGCAGCAGCAGCAGCAGCAGCAGCAGCAGTAGTAGTAGTAGTAGTAGTAGAAGTAAATTTAGGGAAGCAGCATGGCTCAGTGGAAATAGCATGGGCTTGGGAGTCAGAGGTTATGGGTTCTAATTCTGGATCTGCCACTTGTCAGCTGTGTGACTTTGGGCAAGCCACTTAACTTCTATGTGTCTCAGTTACCTCATCTGTAAAATGGGAATTAAGACTGTGAGCCACACGTGAGACAACCTGATTACCTTGTATCCCCCCAGTGCTTAGAACAGTGCTTGGCACATAGTAAGAGCTTAGCAAATTTTACAGTGCTTAGAACAGTGCTTTGCACATAGTAAGCACTTAATAAATGCCATCATTATTAGTAGCAGTAGCAGTAGTGTGGTAAAGGTATTTATTGAAGCCCTATTAGGAACCGTGCACTATACTAAGCACTTGGGAAAGTATAACAGAAGTCTGAGGCTTGCTAACTCTCTCCCTTAGACTGTGAACTTCATGTAGGACAGGAACTAAGCTCCATCTGCTTACACTATATCTATCCCAGCTTTTATCACAGAGATTGGTACATAGTAAGTGCTTAAAAATGTATCATTATTATTATTTTCACTATTATTGTTATCATTATTATCATCAACATCATTATTATGAGATGCATTTTATTCCCTTGGGGAGCTTATATTCTAAAAAGGAAGAAAGACATAAATATATTTCTAAATAGGATAAAAAGAATAAATAAATTGACTATACAATTTATCATTCATATGTAAGTAATTGCTTAGGGAGTGTCTAAATATAAAAAAAATATGTAAGTGTTAGAGTTGACTGATGTGTTCCCATTTACAGCAGCTATGAAAGTTAACACCCTGATCATTCTCGAGATTCCAACGCATGGACTGGGTTGGGATAATGATGCCAAAATGAGGGAAAATATCTTTGAACTGCATGGGATTGGAGAGCCAAATAGAAGTTGTCTACTTCAGCTCAGTGAGTGCATCAAACATCAGTTCCTACCAGGATTGAGAAAAAGCAAATCAAAATAAAACAGAATTTGCCTCTCAGGATTTCCCCTATTTACTTGAGGTCAGTAAATATCCTACTGTGAAGAAGATCCAATTTTCTACTCTTCCATGTCTCATGAGCAGAGTTTTATAATTGACTGGTTTTCAGAACATTTCCACCAGGAGTGGAGTTACTGACAGAAGAGTTTGCCTGTTTTAAGGGATCACCTCTGATGCAGTTCCAAAATATTACCTAACCATCTTACCATTTTAAACAATCCAAGTTTAATTTCATTATAACACCATCCTCTTTAAAGAGCACATTTAAATTGATTCTGAAACATGAGATTTAGTACAGCCACTCTCTTTCTGGTTCATCGATTTCAGTTTGAGCAGAGAACAGCTGTTGTAGTTCACCAGCTGCTGCTCTTTCCTCTATGAAGGTAGTACAGTAGTCTAAATGCAGGTTAGGGATCTCCAGCCCATAAGGAGCTCTGTCCTCGGAACCATGATAAATTTGTATTTAAGGGTAATAGCAGCCCAGGTTAGGTGGCCAAGGTAAAAAATTGTTTATCCAGGGAACTTGTGGAGTATTGACCTCGCCATGTTGAAGTAACTGTAGGCTGGCATGTTGACAGTCTACCTCAGATTTAAAAATCTTTAGAACAAGTGCATGTTTACCCTGTCTCTCCATTAATAGATATTGGTGCCATTGTCAGTGTCATTGTCATTGTGCCATAAACAGTACAGTACAAGTGCTTGGTACAGTGCTCTGCACACAGTAAGCACTCAATAAATACGATTGAATGAATTGTCAGAGACAGAACACTGATTAGATAGATTATTGATATGAACTAGTACAGCATTGCTTATGTTCTTATGCTCTCCTGTTCTTTTGGGTATGCATGGCTTATTTGTCTTTTCTCCTGGTTAGCACCACATCCCTCTTTGCCAGCACTGGGTAAGGGGAGTAGATTTCTGCATTAAGAATCTTACTTGCACTCAGATGAGCACTATTTGAGCAGAGTAAAAAATAATTGGTCAAAGGAATGGCCTCATAGAGGAAGGTTTCTGTTAGCACAATTCTTTTAAGTTATTTTCCACTAGCAAATGGGACTGCTTGTTCAATAATCCAACTTTGAGTGTGGAACTCTGTCTCCTTTGTAACAAATAAGATCGGAACATGAGTAATAGTCATAGTAGTAATAGTATTTATTCAGCACTTACTGTGTGCAGAAGACTGCCCTAAGTGCTGGGAGAGAATACAATGATGGGAATCTTTTGACTTATTCTGGCTTGAATTATGCTCCCCTCATCTCCTTGCAGTGCTGCTGCTCCATGTGATTTTCAGGTCAATTGCTCTCCAGACAGTCAGTTTAGTCTTAATGCTGATTCCATATTGGTACCACACTAAGTCTGTCGGTCTTCCAAAGTACATACTGGATTTTGTTTCCTACATCCCTTATTGGATAACAGAATTCAGTGATATTCATAGACATCTTTGGTAGGGTGCAAGATTTGCCATGTGCAAGCTGTACAAAGTCCCTTTTTCTTTACTCTAAATACTGGGAGAGGATGAAAGTCAGCAAGCATAATCCCTGCCCTAAAGTAGTGTCACTTTGGTGATAGTAGTAGTGTTTAGTATGTGTGAAGCATTGAACTAAGCCCTGGGAAAGAAAAACAAGGATAATGTATAGACACAGTCCCTGGCCACACGGAGTTCAAAAAGTAAGATTCGTCAAGGCAGGAACACAAACCAGATAGTCCTGGAAGAAAATCACTCTCCTAGCACTTAAACTATACTCACCGAAATACAGTTTTGCTGAGTGGGACATATGGGGAGACTGGATAACAAGAGGATACCCAACAGCTGCTATATGGGAAACCAAAAGCAATAAAGATGGACAAAATATTTTAAGACACAGCAAAGCAAAGTCCTCCGACAATACAGCTTAGCTGAAAACTGAGAAAAACTGTAGTAGACAGATCATCACTGCAACTGCACTACAACCAAGAAAGGTGCAGCTCTTTTTGAGCAGAGGCTCCAAGAGAATTCTAAAACAAAGGCAAAAGCCAAAGCAGCACCAAGCACTGCCAACAACAAACAAAACAGCACGATGAAGGGTCATCTTTGTGGCTTCACAATGTGGTTGGCACTGTGGGTCCTCCTTTGGCCTCTTCAACTTCATCTGCGCCTATAAGTAAACTTCACACTCAGGGGCATTTTCTTTGAGTATGAAAGACAGCTATATAGAGTGATCTTTCATTTTACAAATACAAATCTGAAACTCATTTGTCTATGTGAATGCATGCACCATATACCAACATCCTCTAGGCAATTAAGTAGAACAAAGCCAAGCAAAGCAAATCCGACCATCATTTCCTCAGAAATCAGCACATGCTGTATCCAGAGAAACAGGATTGTACACACTGGAGGTAATCCCCTCCATACAAAACACCTGCAACATTTCCATGGTGGTCTTTTTCTGTTCTGTTTGAATTAATAAAATCATTCCAAGCCATTCCTTATGGTAACAGCAGCAATCAAAAGAATACATTTTTACAAAAGTCTGACTAATCTTGGGCATTATCAGAACAAAGAATCCCCTTCCTTGTAGTTCTGCACAAAGGAAAATAAGATTGAAGTGCTATCAAAGGGCATTCTACATACTTTGACTCGTCATTATGTGTACATTATACACACATCGACTGCCAGCAGTCCTTTTGTAAAGGACTTAATTTCAGTAAAATCTAAGGTTCAAAACATTTTCACGGCGGATGAATATGTGTAGAGAGAAAAAACAATTCATCATGCCAAGAGCAACACATCCAGAGGACTAATCCCTAGAATATGTAACAGATATCAAATTTTCTTTCTCTAGGAAAATTAGAGGCTAGAATGGTACAGTGTGATACACTGTATGAATGCTGATTGCAGTGAATAAATTTAGAAAGTTCAGTAGAATACTGTGATGAACACTATGCAGTATTTGCTGTGAAAATTGGTAGCAGGAATTATTTCTGTGTTTCAAAAACAAGGGTTTCACGGAACTGCATAACCATTTACATGTCTAATTATGTATCCATAATTCATTTTTTCATATTAATATCTATTTCCCCCTGTAGACTGTAAGTTTGTTGTGGGCAAAGAACATTTCTACCAACTCTGTTATATTGTACTATCCCAAGCACTTAATACAGTGTACTGTATACAATAAGGGCTCAATAACTATGATTGATTGATCTGAACTGGATGGTTTAGATCAGATGTCAAACTGTCAGCTGGAGACATACAGAGGTCCCCGTGTGTCCCTTTGTCTCTGTGTCTCTCCATCTCAGTCTGTCCTTTCTCTTTCTTTCTCTGCATCTATCTTGCCCTCTCTCTGTGTGTCTTTCTCTCTCTCCTCCTGCTACTGCCAAATGGCTGTCTTCCATGGGCAAGCTGTCCAGCAGAAAAATGAAAGACAGAGACTCAGTTCAAAGTGTCCCTCCTCAGTTCCTCCCCAGGATTTCCAGTGGCAGGAAAGGGATAGAAATGTAAAGGCACCCTTTCCATTTCAATGCTGAGGTACAAGCCTGAGATAGCCTGATGGAAGATGTGGGTGGAGGGAAGACTTTGAAATCTGCATTGTTTAAATGTATAAGCTGCCCATCCTCTACGAAGAGTTTAAAAGACTCCTTCTAGACTGTAAGCTACCTGTGGGTAGGCATCGTGTCTACCAACTCTATCCCATTGCACTTTCCAAACGCTTAATACAGTGCTCTGAACATAGCACTCAATAAATACCACCAATTGATTGAAAGTCCAGAAGGCACAAGCTGGTCAGCGTACTCTTTTTAGCCTCCTCCCTACTTTATGATTCTTTCAATCAATCAATCGTATTTATTGAGTGATTATCGTGTACAGTACACTATACTAAGCATTGATTGATTATTGATTGATTGAAAGTCCTGAAGGCCAAGCTGGTCAAGGAAATCTTTTTAGTTCCCTTTCTACTGTGTGATTATTTCAATCAATCAGTGGTATTTATTGGCCACTTACTGTATACAGAACACTGTCCTATGCACTTGGGAGAGCACAATGATGATGATGATGGTATTTGTTAAATACTTACTATTTGCCAGGCACTGTACTAAGCACTGGGGTGGATACAAGCAAACCAAGTTTGGACACGGTCCCTGTCTCATGTGGGGCTCCCAATCTCAATCCTCATTTTACAGATGAGGTATCTGAGGCACAGAGAAGTGAAGTGACTTGCCCAAGGTCACACAGCAGACAAGTGCCGGAGCCGGGATTAGAACCCATGACCTTCTGACTCCCAGGCCTGTGCTCTATCCACTACGCCATGCTGTTTCTCCAAATACAACTTTCATGTGAAAATGCCCTAACTCCAACTTCTGGAAGTCCTTTTCACAACCTTCTTCAAAACTCTGCTAAAGTCCCACCTCCTCTATGAAGCCTTCCTAATTACCAACCTAACTCTGAGCATTCCAATCACTCCAGCTATGTCCTCACCCAGTACTTTTCTTCCTCTGTAAAGTTATTTCCTACATTCAGGATGACCACCTTATTTATGAATGACAGAGTGAAATACAGCCCTAAGTAAGTTTGGAAAGTTGTTACCTCAGTTGCATCAAAATAAACATCTTCCCATTACTTTTCATCACTGTGTACTACTTTTACATGCTATGAATTATGTATAGTATGTGTCATGAAGAAGGAGTAAAGATATGTTTCTTATATTCTTCAGACTTTCATGTTCATGTTTTGGACATAGCAAGCAACTCTAAAGCAAGAATTTGATGGCTGACTATGTCTCACCAGTTTATGAATGGTGGAGTTTTCGGCAGCATATGGAAATACCACGTTTGGGATGCCGCAAGTATGAGGGTAGCAGTTATGTGGTATTCAGCCTTTATAGAAAAATCAAAGCTTTATTATTTGAATTAATTCACCACACGGTCTTAATAAAAGCATGAAACACCAGTCTCATTTTTCCTGTTGGTCAATTTTGGTCTATACACTGAAAATATAGACCATGTTTCCAAAATTGACTCAAAACGAACAAACCTGCTTTGACTTTTTTTAGATTTAGTTCATTAGGAGGCATCTCAGAGCCTTTGTTCTGATGAATACTTCCTCTCCACTAAACTGGATTATTTTCCTTAAGGTGTGGATTATCTCCATTTCTTCCTCAGAGCCATATCAATTGATGGTCACAATTTATGTCCTTAAAATTTTATAGTGTCCCTTTTTAAAATAAATCTCACTTTTGGAAGGCCACTGCACTTCTTTGTGTCTTATATTGTTCATTTGCAATTAGACAGTTCTTAGTCTCAGTGAAAAGAGCACGGACTTTGGAGTCAGAGGTCATGGGTTCAGATCCCGATTCTGCCAACTGTCAGCTATGTGACTTTGGGCAAGTCACTTCACTTCTCTGTGCCTCAGTTACCTCATCTGTAAAATGGGGATTAAGACTGTGAGCCCCCTGAGGGACAACCTGATCACCTTGTAACCTCCCCAGGGCTTAGAATAGTGCTTTGCACATATTAAGTGCTTAATAAATGTCATCATCATTATACATCCATCTAGAGGCATAATCATTGATTATACTATATCTGCCTCATTAAAAATAAGCATGATTACTATCATTATCAATGCATGGGCAATGAAAAGAAAGAAAACATTTCTAAAAATTTGGACCTCCCTTGGACCAAAATCTAACTAAGTGGTCATTATGGGGAATGTCAGTAATGGGTGGATAATAATGGCAAACTGTATAAAAAAAAGCATTAACCTCAGTGGATTGTAACGCTAAATAGCAGTGGTCTATCCATGCTCAGTGAATGCACCAAACATGATCTTGTAATTCCCAAGTGTACTCAAATCCAAAATAAGTGATATTTATAAGTTCACCCCAGGTCCAAATGATGGTAACCCATGAATGATATCATTCATCAATAGAAATGGAAATATACATAAGTTACTGTAACCACATAAGGTGCTGGGAGCTGGATTGACTAGTGTTAGGCTGTGAGGTCACAGGCCTAGCCTGATAGAAGGACAAAGAGCCCCATCATCTTTCTTAGAATGAAAGGTCCTTGTGGGCAGGGATCATGTCTACCAGCATTATTGCATTGTACTCTACCAACTCTGACAATTGGGTGCTTTAGGTTGGTTATGAAGTGTGATCTCTGTCTGACAGTCTGTCTGAACCTCTGACCAGAAGAGATTTCCATGTGATGAATTCATTTTTCTCTCCCTAACCTCTTCGTGGAGGGAAAAAAAGAAGGTAAAGCAGTATTATTTGGTCATTGCTTTAATTTGGGAATTATTTTAGGCTAAATCCTGTTTTCCAACCATTGTCCCAAGCAGAGCTCTCAAACAGTCAGGCACATATTCTAGCACATGGTGTCTGACTTCAGATAACCAAATTCTCTTCTAGGCCTTGTTGATCTTAAACATCAGTGATTTAAATATTACCTTTTAAACCTAGCTTTTAATATTTTAAAATTTTCCTTTTTTATGGCATTTGTTAAGCACTTACTATGTGCTGGACACTGTACTAAGTAATGAGGTAGGTACACTCTAATCAGGTTGGATAAAGTCCATGTCCCCCATGAGGCTCACTTTCATTCATTCATTCATTTATTGAGCGCTTACTGTGTGGAAAGCACTGTACTAAGCACTTGGGAGAGTACAATATAACAACAAACAAGACACATTCCCTGCCCACCATGAGCTCACAGTCTAGAGAGGGAGACAGACATTAAAATCAATAAATAAATGAATTACAGGTACATACAGATATCAACATATGTTCTGTGGGGATGGGAGGGAAGATAAATGAAGGAGCAAGTAAGAGTGATGCAGAAGGAAGTGGGAGAAGAGGAGAGGAGGGCTTAATCAAGGAAGGCTTCTCTGAGACACAGAGAAATGAAGTTACTTGTCCAAGGTCACACAGCAAGCAAGTGGCCGCCTCTTACTCCTAAGCCTGTGCGTTCTCTTTCCACTATAACTGTGATCTTTTCCCATATTTGTTACTAATTAAATCCCAATTTTGATCCTTATCGTGTTTGGTAATTTGTTTTAGCCAGTCACTGAGGCCTCTCACTAGAACTCTCATTTGGATGCTGGTTTAAGCCTATATTTTCCTTGGGTAATGTCAAACAGGGGTGGTCAGTAATGCTAGCCCTAGTTTGATGGTTTATAGTTAAGAGGCTCTGACTTTGACCTCCTGAGAAAAAATCCTTGGCAAAGCCTAATGAGGATATTCTCAAGGCATACCAAGACAGTATCATAGTGATCCTATTGGAGCAAGTAACCCTAGCTACAAATATGAACAGAAACAGGAAAAGGGTGCTCTACTGTCTAAAAGGCACCCATTCAGACTCTGAGTATGGCAAGTTGATGCTACAACAGTGATTCATTGAAAATGACTCAGATGAAAATCCTATTTGCATTAAAGCATGAAATGCCGTATTAATAATATAAAGTTCCTTATCATCAAAACAAAAGGGAAGTCCACAAAAATCTGCAAAGTGGTCTGCAAGTGAAACTAAGGAGCATGCTTCTAAACAACCAAAGTGATTCCAGGGTTGGAGTGATCCAGGTTTATGTCTAACAGCCTCTTTTTTAATGGTATTTGTTAAGTGGTTACTATGTGTCAAGCATTGTTCTATGCTCTGGGGTAGGTACAGGTTAAGTTGGACATAGTCCCTGTCCTGCACGGGGCTCATAGTCGTCATTAAAGAAACCAGAAAGAACTGGTAAACACTTCCACGACACTGAGGAAAAGGGCAAATGGTTGCAAAATTATCATAGGCAAGGACAGAATCCTGCAGAAAATATAATCACATCTTATCTTCTTAACAACACTTCTCGACATACCTTTCACCAAGGAGAATGAAGCCCTAGGAAGTAGAGGATCTTTACTCTCCCAAGCATTTAGTACAGTGCTGTTCTCACAGTAGGTGTTCGGTACCTATACCATTGTTTTTTTATGGCATTTGTTAAGGGCTTGCTATATGCTAGGCACTGTAGCTTTGGGTAGGTACAAGCTTATCAGGTTGGAAACGGTCTCTCTCCCACATGGGGCTCACGGTCTTAATCCCCATTTTACAGATGAGGTAACTGAGGCACAAAGAAGTTAACTGAGGCACATGAAAAGCAACATTGCTCAGTGGAAAGAGCACGGGCTTTGGAGTCAGAGGTTATGGGTTCAAATCCCAGCTGTGTGACTTTGGGCAAGTCACTTCACTTCTCTGTTGCCTCAGTTACCTCATCTGTAAAATGGGGATGAAGACCATGAGCCCCCCGTGGGACAACCTGATCACCTTGTAACCTCCCCAGTGCTTAGAACAATGCTTTGCACATAGTAAGCACTTAATGAATGCCATTATTATTATTATTATTATTATTATTATAAGTGACTTGTCCAAGGTCACACAGCTGACACATCCGACACATGACAGAACTGGGATTAGAACCCAGGTCCTTCTGACTCAAAGCCCTTGCTGTATCCACTAGGTAATGCTGCTTGATTGATTTACTATAAAAATATAAAGATTTGGCATATGCTCCAACAGGTGAGGCAATCACTGCAATAGTCGAAGTCTTTCATAACAGTAAAACTCCTCACTAGTCCTGTTGGTGCCACCTCCACAACATCGCTAAAATCTGCTCTTTCCTCTCCATCCAAACTGTTCCCATATTAATACAGTCACTCATCCTATCCCACCTGGATTACTGCATCAGCCATCTTGCTGACCTCCTCCCTCTCCCCACTGCAGTCCATACATACTTCGTTCTGTTGCCTGGATCATTTTTCTACAGAAACGTTCAGGACACATCACCCCACTCCTCAAAAAACTCCAGTGGTTGCCCATCCCCCTCTGTATCAAACAAAAACTCCTCACCATTGGCTTTAAAGTACTCCATCACCTTGCCCCCTCCTACCTCAGCTTGCTACTCTCCTACTACAACCCAGCCCACACACTTTGCTCCTCTAATGCCAACCTTCTCATTGTGCCTTGATCTTGCCTATCTCACCGCCGACCCCTCACCCACATCCTGACTCTGGCCTGGATCACCCTCCCTCCTCGAATCCAACAGGCAATTACTCTCCCCCATTCAAAGCCTTATTGAAGGCATAGCTCCTCCAGGAGGCCTTCCCTGACTAAGCCCCACCACTTTCCTCTTCTCCCACTCCTTTCTGTGTCATCCTGACTTACTCCCTTTTTTATTCCCCCCTCCCAACGCCACAGCACTTATGTACATGTCTGTAATTTATCATTTCTATTGATGTCTGTCTCTCCACCTCTAGACTATTAAGCTCCCCATGGGCATGGAATGTGTCTGTTTATTGTTGTATTGTACTCTGCCAACCACTTAGTATAGTGCTCTGCACACAGTAAGCACTCAATAAATATGATTGAATGAATGCATGCATGAATGATTAGGATAGCAGTAATTCAAAAACATGGAAGAAACTAATTATTTAGACATTTCCCAGGGATTTTTCTCAACATATGGAACTCTGGTGATATAATAATACTCTACTTTGGTCTAGCATTTTTATTTTTCTAAAGCAATTTCAAATCAGTTCTCTCATTTCATCCTCACGACATCCCAGTGAAGGAGGAATTATTGTCCCCAGTATACAAATGAGGAAATGCTCATACATTCATCCAGGAGCTGGGCTCAAGCTAGAACCTATGTCTCCAGACTTCCAGTTGGATGCTTTTTCTGCTAGGGTGCACTGCCTTTCTTAGACCATTCTGTCTCTTTTGATATGCCACGAGACATCAAACATACCACTATAATCACTACTTACAAGAAGAAAGATGAGAGGGTTTGTCAACAGCATGGCCTATTGGAAACAGCACAGCTGTGGGAAGTTGGAGGACATGCCATTTGCCTGCTGTGTGACCTTGGGTAAGTCATTTTACTTTTCCATGCCTCAGTTCCTCACTGTACTGCCTATTTTCCTACTCAGACTCTGAACCCCATGTGGGAGAGGGCTGGGTCTGACGTGATTATCCTGTGCTTAGTACAGTGACTGATACACAGTAAGCACTTAATAAATACCACAATATTATTATCATGGACACCAGGCTACCTCACTCCTCTCTATCACTAGTAAAATCCTAGTCGGTGTTTTTCAGGACAGTTTACTGAAGGAATTTCATCAGCGTGGCCTAGTAGATGGTGTAGGTGCCTGGGAGTCAGAAGGACCTGGGTTCTAATCCCAGCGCCTCCACTTTTCTGCTGTGTGACCTTGGGCAAGTCACTTAATTTCTCTGTGCCTCAGTTGCTTCATCTGTAAAATGGGGATTAAGCCCTATGTGGGATGGGGACTGTATTCAACCTCATTAGCTTGTATCTACAGAGCGCATATTAATATATAAAATTTATTCAACTTTTAAAATTCAGTTTTTCCTTACTTTTGTTATTGCTGGTTGTATCAACTCTTTCCCTCTATTCTCACTGTAATTATACTGTCTGACTGCCAGATTTTCCTGTTAGATTGTAAATTATTATATTTATTATTATTATTAATAACATTATTATTATAATGATGGTATTTGTTAAGCACTTACTATGTGCCAAGCACTGTTCTAAGTACTGGGGGGATACAAGGTGATCATGTTGTCCCACGTGGGGCTCACAGTCTTAATCCCCATTTTACAGATGAGGTAACTGAGGCACAGAGAAGTTAAGTGACTTGCCCAAAGTCACACAGCTGATAAGTGGCAGAGCCGGGATTAGAACCCCTGACTCCCAAGCCCGTGCTCTTTCCACTTAACCATGCTGCTTCAATGCTAAGGATGGCTAATGTGATGATATCACCAATGTTAACCATGCATTCTCCGAATCTCAGTGTGGCATCAGACTAAAGCACTGCCAAGTAGCTGTGCAAACTAAATTAATCACATCCTAAACTAACCTTCTTATTGTGTTTCCCTCTTGATTCTGCCATGCCTAATCTCATTGAACATGCCTATCTACCTTCATGGAACTTCCCACACACACACTTACAAAGCCCTCCTAAGAAGCTACCATTCTTCAACTAATCCCCACCTCGAGGGTCATGTTACAGTATATCATCAGCCACCTATAACACCCATGGGACAATCTATTTATTTACTTCATTTATTCCATTTATGTAACTGAGGACATGTGTTTTCATCATTTGTGCCTTTGCTCTTACTTTTGTTCCTGTTTTATTGTAATTTGTTCTGCCTCTGTCCTGCATTAGATGAAAGTCCTTTTCTAATTCTTTTGTATTTTCCCCCATGCCTAGTACACATGGAACACAGTAGATTCAGTGAAGACTGATGATGATTCAGAGGATATTGGCTGCTCTGGTGTAAAATGTGCACTGAGTTCACTGACCTTGGCTAGAAGTCACATTCTTTAATGTTTTCTTAGTATCAAAAGAGCATGGAATATCCCATTAAGGTATCACTCTCATTGCAACTCTCCTCTTCCCCATTGCTTAGTCCTCAATTACCTACTTGCCCAGTCAGACAGTATAATTACAATTGCCTTCACTGTGGATTTTTTTGTGTCCAAAGAATAATGAATAATTGTGGTATTTGTTAAGCACTTACTATATGCCAAGTACTATACTAAAGGCTGGGGCAGAGACAAGATATTCAGGACCCACATGGGGCTCATAGTTTAAGTAGGAGGGAGAACAGGTATTGAATCCCCATTTTGCGGATGAAGGAGTGGAGGCACAGAGAAGTTAAGTGAATTGCTCCCATTCACACAACAGACAAGTGGCAGATCCAGGATTAGAATCTAGGTCCTCTGACTTCTATGCCCATGATCTTTCCACTAGACCACACTTCTTTTCTTAAGAGGGCAGCTAAGCCATCCCACTGTCTTGAAGCAGGAGCACATCTTAACCATCTGAGCAGATGAAAATATTTCCTACTTGTTAATTATCCACAAAAAGTTCAACAGTTTCTCATGAGGCCTTTAAGTAGATTGTCAGCTTCTCTGTCTCTTCCAATGGGTCCTTTCTTTAGCAACCCTTTACAAGCATCCCAGTGAAATACATTCTGTATACACTGAGTCCCTTCTTCTCTCTGTGCATTCTTCCAGGACCTTCCTTCCCACTTTGGAACAACCTAGTTACAAAATCCTGCTAGCTGTTGTCACTCAAATAAGACCAAGATACTTTTTCTTTACCCATCAGTCATCTCATCACATCTACATGAGTTCTTCCCTTCTTTTAGGCTTTCTCCCTTCAGATGATGTTCGGAGATTACAAATAATTATGATTTCTCATGGCTCTAGCTTAGTTGGAAATTTCTTGTAGTGTCTGATGCCAGTTATGCTATTTCTAGTAAAGATTCTCAAGGCCAATAAATATATTAACATGAGTACACCCTAAAATATCATATGCAAAACCAATCTAAGGAGCTGATGGACAATTGTGGAAGTTCTGGGCTTTATGAAAAGACTAATTTCGAATAGAATAATGTTCGGCTGCTGACATGACTTTTTCTTTCTTCTGGACTAGAGCCACAAGGCTGCTAGGGCAGATACGGATCCAGGCCTCCCACCTCCTGCTTTCGCTACTCCTTTTGGGAAGCAGTCACTATCAGGTGAGGTGGGGAGTAGCACCATTGGCTTCAACATGGCAGAGTTGGCCCTGCATAGAAAATCATTCGTTAATTAAAATTGTGCCATTCAAATCCCAAATTACCAGTGGAATAGTCTTAGGAAATTCAGCCCTTCCCAGAATGGTAAATGTCAAGTCTTCACAGTCAGGCCCACTGTCTCCTGGCTGATCTACCTCACAGTACTAATAATATACCTACTTTCTATGTATCAGAGCCTTTATTTGTGTGACTTTGTCACCCTTGGAGTTTCAGAGCTTAGAACGTTAAGAATTTCATGCAGCAAGGCATGTTATTCTAATCTAAAATTTGGTTCAGCAAAAGGTAAGTCCTGTCCATACGAGACTTTGTAATATGCTAACAATAACTCTAACCCAAAGACTAGCCCAACAGTCGTTTCCCAGAACTACTAATGGCTTCTAATGTGATGAGTAATGACCATTTTCCTATGCTGTTGTTGCTTGTTTGAACTGCAAGAAAATAATACAAAACACACTACCAGCCACCCCACCCTTGCTCATCTGTGTCGTAGTTTCTGAATGCAATCATAACACTGTAACAAGGGCTGGTTGTAAATTGTGCTTCAGTCACGGCAGGCTTTAACTTAAAAGGAAATGAACCCTTCCACAGACAGGGTGCATTCGTAGTGAAGCCAGCCTTACTAAAAGGTGACTAAAGGCTTGGCCATTAAGAACTCTGAGCAAAAATCCTCAATTCTCCCTGCCAGGCATAACTGGATCCTCACTGGAGAAGTAGAAGGAAATATCTCCCCTATCCGAAGAGAGGAAGGATTTTTCAAGCTTTGCTTTCTTCTCTTTAAAAGCTGCCAGTGTCTTCTTCTGTATGATTATAGCCAGAACATTGTGCCATGCCAAAATAGCCTATTTTTGAAAAGTTCACTGACAAGGAGAGAAAGCCACAACAGAGGCGTGTGTGCTAACATGACCTCACTGAATGGGGGCCTTGATGCACCATGTGAGAAGGTTCAGCTTTTTTTTCTGAACCATCAGATGTGGTCCACTGAATGAGGCCAAGACTTAATCAGACCTGTTCTGCTGCATTACAGGAAATTCTGTGCTCTCCTACTATATAGTCCTTTCCCTCTAAATTTCCACTGATTAAAAAAAGAAAAGAAAAGAAAAACATGGAATTAAAACAGAAGGGCCTTGGACAATTATTCTCACACTTCAGTGATTCTGCCTTTCTAACAGCCATTTAGATTTGCCAATCTCCATTATTTACTTGTTCTGTTTTTTAAAAGTAAACTCATTTGTAGCTACCACATAAAACAGTTTTGTTTATAAAGTCTCTACTTTCAGTTCAGATCCTTGGTTTGCTCTATTGAACTGAGTCTATTTTATTCTACTGAAGTATCAGAAAACTGTAAATAAAATGCTGAGTTTTCCAGCTTGTATAACAGACTTAAGCACTCTTTAAAAAACATTATGGTATAAAAGTTGACTATAGGCAGTATCCCAGTATCCCCAGTTCTGGAAACTGTAGAGACTTCTTGGTTTTGAAGCAGAAGCTGTGCTTTCCTATAAAAACACTAGAGGCTGTAAGGAATGGAAACCCAGCTGATTAAAGGTACTGTACCTTTACAGCTCCCCCATGATTGGAAGAAGGAAAGAGAGGAGGAGCTAGAGACCTGAATTTCAACCTCTTGCCCTTCCTTTCTCTGCATTCATTTCATTGCCTCAGAACAACATTGATACCTTGCATGCACATTCTCTTTTCTTTACCCTCTAAAAAACGAGGTGGAAGTTAAAAACCATCCAAATCCAGAGAAATCATTAATCGTAGCTTTCATTGTAACACTAGGTCCTTCAAATCAGAATTACTTTCTCTAGAGCTTTCAAACCTACCTAAGATCCTATGTAGTTTCATCTCTCTCCATAGCAAGCAGAAACTCCTGACCATCAGCTGTTAGCCACTCATCAGCTTTCTCCCCGCGACTTACACTCACTCCTCTCCCACTAACAATAACAACAATAATGGCATTTATTAAGCGCTTACTATTGCAAAGCACTGCACTACAACCCAGCTTGCACATTTCACTCCTCTAATACCAGCATACTCACTGAACTCTTGCTCATGCCGACCCTCCTGCCCAGGACTCCTCCCTTTGTTTCTGAGGCACCACCACTCTCCCAAAATTCAAAGCTCTACTGAAATCACATCTCTTCCAGGGAAGCTTTCCTTGCTGAATCTCTTGTTCCCTCACCCTATTTACCTTCCTAATGTACCACCTATGCAAAGCCCTTCAGTAATCATGGTGCATCTTCTCTCCACAAATGTCTCTACATAACTTTATATTTGGTTGCTTTCCCTTAACTGTAATTACTTCAGGTGAATTTTTTCCCTGATAGTTTGCAAGGTCCTTGAAGGCAGAGATTGCGTCTAACTTAAGCACGTACTTACACTTGCCCATTTCCCCTATCATTAATCTAATTTAATAACTGTCTCCCCCTCTAGACTGTAAGCTCCTTGTGGCCAAGAATAGTACCTACCATCTCTATTGTATAGTACTCTCCCAAGTACTTGGTACAGTTCTCAGCACACAGTAAGCCCTCAATAAATACCATTGATTTATTGATTACTAACTCTAGTGCTTAGGACATTGTTCTTTATAGAGTAAGCACTCAATAAATCTGTTAATTGATTGATAGATTGATCTTTACTAAGCCTGATTCACAGAAGATGTAAATCCACCTCAAAGACTCCAGTTAGCTTTGATGGACAAGAACCTGCTCAATTCCTCCAGAAAAGCTTCTACTGACTTCAGAATTTGGACTTTGAGGTATTGGGGTTTCTGTGAGAAAACTTCATGAGTTTCTCTTCATGAGAAGCAGCGTGGCTCAGTGGAAAGAGCATGGGCTTTGGAGTCGGAGTTCATGGGTTCAAATGCCGCTCCTTGTCAGCTGTGCAACTTTGGGCAAGTCAATTAACTTCTCTGTGCCTCAGTTACCTCATCTGTAAAATTGGGATTAAGACTGTGAGTCCCACGTGGGATAACCTGATCACATTGTAACCTCCCCAGCACTTGGAACAGTGCTTTGCACATAGTAAGTGCTTAATAAATGCCATCAATATTATTATTATTATTATTAAAACAGTGTTGGAGTATTTAAAGGTTTTCAAAGTTATTCCGAACTATCTCTGAACTTAAAACAGATGCCCACCGGTATTTTGTGATAAAGACATTACCAACACACAACTGTCAGCACCCAACTCCAAATAACATTTGAACCTGGGCATGTGCAATACACCTGCAGTTTGTTGGCTGCCTATTTGATTTGCGGTCTGGTGTGGGAGCTCTTAGTTTCAAAGTCGGACCTCATTTTCTTCTCAAGTGAGCTTTTCTAGAGAGTTTTTTTTTTTTCAGTGTTTAAAATCCTCCTCAGTTACATGGCTTCTGTGAATTTTTAAAATCAGTAGTAATAGCTGAAGCAACTGCTACAATTTCTTGGGATAATATTTGTATCAATTCAGAAGATATAGTCATAGTAAAGCAGAAGCAAAGCAAGAATACTGAAAGGTGTCATGAAATTGTAACGGTAAAGAAGTGTTTATGTCATGTCCGAGTGCTTTTTAGCTTCATATCATTAACCACTCTGCAACTACTAAGCCACTTTGCCATGCAGCAACAAGAATATCCAATATTGCATTTTTTAGTCACTCAGACTTCAATTTAGGAACCATTCTAAACCCTGGTCCAGCTCAGAGTATTCTATGACCCTTAAATGTGTGCTTCCTTTTTGTCTAATAATAATAATAATAATATAATTGTGGTATCAGATCAGACACAATCTCTGTCCCAAATGGGGATCACAGTCAATTGTGTGCTTTACTGCATAGGTGCACTGTGGAAAATGTTGGACTGTTAGTTCTGCTTCAAATTGGTATCACAAACTCCCTGATGCTTTCATGTTCTCTCCTAAAGTCACAGTTATCTTTGTCTTAGTAGGCTCTCATTCTACTAGCAAATGCCATGTAATCACGATTCTGGCTGCAAAGCCAAAACTTATGGTGGGTTCAGACTGGAGGTTGACACTGGTTCAGCTAATGCAAATACTTGGCAGCTATTTGTAAATCATGTTTCCAAATAATAAACCAGGAAAATTCACAATGATAGTAGATCGTATTGGAAACACCTAGAGCAGAAAAGGAATTTGCTCAGCTATTTTAAAGTTTCCATAGGATGTGCCCAACTAGCATGGCAGTGTTGGGTAAAACTAGCAAAAATGGGGATGACAGTAGCAGAAGATAAGAGCACAAGTGAGAGAGAACGAATAGGAAGTACTCCCTCTCAGTCCCCATACAGCCTTTCTCCCTCTTTTCCTTTCCCTTTTCCCCTTACTTTTTTTCAACATTAAGCTGTTTGGATGGTTTAGATGCACACACTGCAATGCATTGGCTTTATCATTAAGGAAAGCTGGAACGTTATAACAGTAGACGTTCAGGACCACACATAGCAGAAGTAATGTGAACCTCCTTCAAGTCTCACTATCCCATGATGAAATCATCAATAAGCTTTCATTCATTAATTCAATCGTATTTATTGAGTGCTTACTGTGTGCAGAGCACTGTACTATGTGCTTGGGAAGTACAAGTTGACAACATATAGAGACGGTCCCTGCCCAACAACGGGCTCACAGTCTAGAAGGGGGAGACAGAAAACAAAACAAAACGTGGTAAGGTGTCAAGTCATTAGAATAAATAGAAGTAAAGCTAGATGCACATCACTGACAAAAGAAATAGAATAGTAAATATGTAGAAGTAAAATAAATAGAGTAATAAATCTGTACAAACATATATACAGGTGCTATAGTGAGGGGAAGGAGGTAGGGTGTGGGGGGATGGGGAGGGGGAGAGGAAAAAGGGGGCTTTCAGACCTCATAGCCTATATGTATCCAAGGTGTTCGTTTTTAACTGAATTAGTTAAATGTATTAATGATTATGTTCTCTCAGGATCACACCAGGAGAGTTTCCAATACTTTACCAGTCTCAGCTAAGGGAGGTAGTGTCAAGCAGAGGCATACCTATTTCACTCCTAGCTTGGGCAGTGGCTAGCGAGTGGAAGGCACTCTGCAACAAGTCAAATCTCACCTGTGCTAAGCAGCAGCAGCATGGGAGAGAGTAGAGGGAGGAGAATCAAGTTTACTGCGTGGTGGAAGGCAATGGTAAACCACTTTCGTATTTTTACCAAGAAAACTCTATGGATACACTACCAGAATGATTTCAAATGGAGGTGAGGTGTTCTGGGAGAGATGGAGTCCATGGAGTCGCTATGGGCCAGAAATGACTCTACAGCATAAGACAAGACAAGACAATTGATTACAAATTAATGTTAGTACCTTCACTCATCAGGAATAAGCTATTGCAGTTTCATTTACCAATCCCATGTTGTCCAGTGTTTTTTCTCCATTTTCCAGTATCAACCTCCACACTTGCTCTGACATTCCTCGAGAATCAGCTGATCAGGCATTGGTACTGCTATGGTGAGCCTGTTTAGATTCTTATAGAATCTTTCTTTCTCTTCTCTTCATAGATGTCAGCAATCCTGGGATATATGCACTGATGATTTTAGCCTAGCACTTCTCTTTTACATATGGATGTAGGATCATTAGACACTCTCTAATGCCTCTTGGCAGATTTGGAAGAGTTGAGACAAGCAATTGCCTGATTGCAAAGCTTCTATATACTGTGCACCAACCTGCATTTGATAGGTAAATGTGTTTAAGATCTAAAAAGTAATTCAATCTTCTAAAATGTCTGCTATTAAAACTGCCATTTATGAACTCTTTTATGCATTAACTGTTCTTAGATCTAATGCAGAAAGGAGGGAGGAGGAGGAGGAGTGGTTTCTTTTTCAAAATTGTGAAATGATTTGGATAAGATATAAGATTAGTACAATGGAAATCCACTGTTCCTCAGGACTTGTTTTGGGGTAGTTTGATTTAAAATAGGGGAGTAGAGAGATTATGTTTACCATTGGAGGAAGCGAAACTGAATCTAATCATAAACTACTTTTTGACATTGCTGATGCTCAGGAATGCTTGCATACCATTCTGTCAGCAAAGCAAGATGTTTTCATATTCCAGTTCTCTCACAGTTCACCTGAGAGACTCAAGATTCCTCCAACTCCCAATATGCCTCATTTTTAAATCCTCTGAGGTAAATTCCCATTAATTTCAATAGACATTTTAGTCTCCTCCATTTTTTAAGGAGTCTTCTTTGTTAAGGAGATGAAAAGCATGCCCTTTGTATAACTGAATGGTGTAAGTCTGTTTCTAGAGAATTCTTGTGATCATACCAAAAAAATGTGTGTGTGTATATGTATGTGCGTTTTTCCAATGAATCCAAACTGCCTAGAGTATAACATCGTTACGGCTGCATGTTATGCACATGGAATATAGTGTCCAGAAGAAGAATAGTCTGTTCATGAAAAGAAATTACCACCACTGCTACTCCAGAGAGAGAGGAGATGAGAGGCAGGAAGATCATTTTTTCTTTATTAAGTCAGAGGTTGGACAGATTGGGCCACAAAAGCTTTACATGGTCTTAATTTAAGAACACTGTGACTGTTCAGTTTAATTCAAATGGCAATTGACAGTGTTTTAAAACTAAAATGTGGACTGAAGTTTTTTTAAGTTAACAAATGTTTTGCCCTTGAAAAATGCCTTTGTGATTTTCTCAGGTCATAATTTTAGTGGCTTATTGTTTACCTTCCATGAGAACTACTGATTGAGACCTCAAGTTGTCTTTTTCCTAATTTTTATGCTAACAATAATAATTACTATAACAATAATAATAATAATGGTATTTGTTAAGTGCTTACTCTGTGCCAAGCACTGTTATAAGCACTGGAGTAAATACAATATCAGCAGGTCCCCATGGACTCACAGTCTAAGGGAGAGGAAGAACGGTTAGTCCCATTTTACAGACCACAGACCAGGCTAGACGCAGGGCCGGCATTAAAACTCAGATCTTCTGACTCCCAGTCCTGTGCTCCTTCCACTGTACTGTGCTGCCTCCCCACACTATGTTGCACAGTGTAATTATAATGATGATAATGCTGATGGAGGGACAGGTGAGGGGAGGAGAGGGGGAGTTGCTGTGGTGGGAGCTGTGGCAAGGGCATTGGGAGAAGCAGCCAGAGAGATATGGCCTAGGGAACTTGGTCAAATGGATTCACAATGTAGGCAGGGAATGTGTCTACCAACTCTGTTATATTGTACTGTCCAAATAACCTGGTACAGTGCTCTGTAAATGCTCAATAAACATGATTAATTGATTGATTAATTGATTGATTAATTGAATCATTGCCAGCCATGCAAGGAATCCCACCTAAAGTGGAGAAAAATCCAGCCAAAAGTCTGTTTCTGCTTTTCTCCCTGCTCTTCTGGGGGACTAGTAAGACCAGATAATGATTGGTCAGAAATTCTGAAAGCATGCCTCTGAGTTTCTGATAATCAAAGACCTTACCAGGTTACTACAGAATACAATTATAAATGCGCCTCTGAATTTATGTGTTCTGTTGGGGTTTTCAAATAATCTTCACAATTTATTTCACATTATCTTCACATGTACATTCTTATAATTTCCCCACAAAT